>NW_005871133.1:2168607-2186234 GCF_000147115.1 Myotis lucifugus
CTTCATCTCGGGGGGGGGCCGGGGGCGGGAAAAGTCCTGACGGAAAAGGCGGGGGCGGCTTTGCTTCCCGAAAGCCCCCTTTGAAAAGCGGCCGCAGGCCCCGGGCCTGGCCAGGAATTCTACACCACCTCGGAAAACCACCCAGTGCCGGGCCTCGGGGGAAACGCGCCGCAGCGAAGGGGGCCTTGTGCGGACCGCGGGTTCGGGCCAGCGCGGCCGCCCCGCTCCAGGCCCCCCCCTCCGGGCGAAGGCGGCCGCCCCGGTGCATCCGGGGGCTGTAGTTCGGCGGGGAGGCGGGCTACCCGGAGGTCACGAGTTGAGGGGCGCGGTGGATCCCAGCGCCGCTGCTGGGGGAGACGCTGAGCGTATTGGTTGGGTGTCGGCGTGTGACTGGACGTTACCTGTCGCACTTTTCGGCCCCCCTAACTTAGTTCGCGTCCTGACCGAATGGTAGTTTTCAGCTCTTGAAAGGTACTCGGGCCAGGTTCCGGCCTGCCCTCCGTGGGGGGGGACACCTGCTTTCAGAAGTGGCCACCGGGCGTTGAGACCCCCGAAACATGAACTCAGCGATGTTTAATGTCAGCAGTCACTGTGCAAGGGTCGGGGCCATGCGCTGGCGATGAAGAGAGTCACTCTCTGCGCTTGGCGATGTATAACGGGGTGAGCCGGGGGGACCCGCCTCCAGTCTCGTTCCGGTGAGTGTAAGGTGTTCAAGTCCTTCCTGCACTCCACGGGTTTTCCTGGTTCAGCGGAAGGGAATTCCTATTTTCACCGATTTCATGGTTTGCCTATGGAGCCCGTTATGAAATGTTTGTTTGGCAGTCAATATTTAAAACTGCCCACACACATTAAAAGATACATGTCTGTTCAGGAGGACGATTTGGTGATTTTAATCTCCTGGGCCCTTATTTTTATTAGACTGAGTTCATTAACCATTGATTCAAGAAACTTGTTGACCTCCTAAAAATTAAGCACATAGAGAGAGCAAAGCCTGAGATTGTCCGGCAGTGTCCTGTAAAATCCGTTATCGAAGGGGCAGGTACAAGAGGAGAGCTAACCTGGGGTGGAAAAAGTAATCTTTGAACAGCATCACCAAAGGAAAGTAGAAAATGGGTGAATGAATGGTCAGATTATCACACAACTGAAGTTAATGGCATTTCAATTGAGACTGTATTGTAGAAAGACTGGGACAAATTATTCTTAGAATGAGAAATGATTGCATACCTGTAATAATGAAGTGTTTCTTCTTTTAACTATAATTAAACATTGTTTTCTTCTGTTGACTCTATTTAAACTTTCTTTTAATTCTTACAGTTTTTATTCTGGTAAATTAAAACAATAAATAATCAAAATTTTTTATTTGTCATTGACAGATCAATATAAATTAAGTAAAATATTAATTCAGTTATTCCACTGCACTATTACAAAAAAGTTTTCCATAAAGTGGCCACTTCTAAATATAAATAGTCAAAACAAGTTCAACAAAAGATTATTAATTTACAAATATGAGAAGACTTGGTCCTATAACCCTTTTCCCCATCAAAGTATATATATAATTGTTAGTCCAAGAAAATCTCAAACTCTTACTAGAATAACATACTGTAAACAAGTGATGAAAACAGTAGCAATTCTTCAGATTTCCTTTGGCAACATTACTTTTTAAAAAATATATATTTTTATTGATTTCAGAGAGGGAAAGATAGAAACATCAGCGATGAGAGAGAATCATTGATCAGCTGCCTCCTGCACACCCTCCACCGGGGATCAATCTGGCAACCCGGGCATGTGTCCTTGACCGGAATTGAACCGGGGACCCTTCAGTCCGCAGGCTGACGCTCTATCTACTGAGCCAAACCAGCCAGGGCTAGCAACATTACTTTTGATAAAAAGTTCTCCACATAAGCCCTGGCAAGTGTGGCTCAGTTGGTTGAATGTCATCCTGTGCACCGAAAGGAAGGTAACGGATCAATGTTTCTCTCTCACATTGATGTCTCTCCCCCTCTCTCTAAAAAAATCAAAAACACATTTTAAAAAGTTCTCCAAATACAATGTAGCTTTTTTTTTTTTTTTTTTTTTTTTTTTTTTTATACTTGTCAAGATATGTAAGGAGATAACCCTAAAAAATTATTAAATTGACTAACTACCAGTATCAGTCCTTAAGATAATTTTGCTAAATAAGGAATTGGGGTTTGTTTGTTTTTTTCCCCTGCCACATTGGTTGACTGGTGCTTAAGATAGTGCTCTATCAGCCTTGCTAACTCGGGTGCTCACCCTTAATTCTATAGCTGGATATTACCATCTTCAGCTTAAAAAAAATCCTTTGGTCCCTTCATTACCTTCCAGGCCTATTATCTTTGAATTCCTGCTCTCCATGTGCTTCTTGGTGGGTAGTTATCAACATAAACAGAATCTGCTTCCCTTGCAGCTCTAGCCATTTGTATCAAAGACTGGGTGGCACTGGCTTGCTCCATCTCTGATCATTTACCTGCATCAGGGTCCAATTTAATACTGTTCCTTTGTGGCTACTTCAGATTTTGTGAAAATACTCCCAACTGCAAAAGTACATAGGAACACATCTATTCAATAACAATCACCAAAGAGAAACTACAGCACAAAAAGGAGGCCTCCATGGGTCTGGGGTCAGTAACTGATGTCAGGAGGCCTACCTTCTCAAACTGATCCTTTCATTACCTCCTTGCTGGTCAGAGAAATAGCAGGGAAATGAGAGTTTAAACTTCATTTTTATTTCTGCCTTCCCCCATATTTCTGCCATCCTCCCAAACCCACAAACTTCTTAGAAAAGGAAGCTCTCCCATGGTCTAGGCATGGGAACATGTCTGAGCAGTGGCTTTAGGTTGTCAGAGAGAGAGAGAGCCATCCCACAATCCAGATTCAGTTACATTTCCTGAAAGAATCCAGATGTTCGCCCTACGATGGTTTTAAGAGGTGAGGGACAAGCCCTGCTCTTGAGCCAAGCGAGCCAACGTCACTCCTGGATTCAGCTCAGGCTGTAGCGTGGCCCTCTCCAAGTGAAGGTTGTTTGGTTGGGAGACAATACACCGTGAACACAGAGGGTAGAAACGAGTCCAAACTGCCACAAATCAACCTTGCCAGAGCTTAGGTTCTCCTGGGTGGTGCGTCTCAGAGGGAACAGATGAGCTGGTGGTCCCGAGGGGTACTTGTCCTGTGATATCTCTAGTAACTGGCAAGAAGGGGAGCAAAGTCAGTCTGGACAGATGCAAGGCGTTGCGATGCCTGGCAGTGCGCACGGGGCTTCTCTCAGAAAGCTGCCAAGGCCAGAAGGTTTGCTCCCTTTGTGCTCAAGGTTTGGCCACCCTGAAGGAGAGTCATTTTGGCAGGGAGCACTGAGTAGTCTGCTGCACACTTCTCTTGGGTCCAACGGCCACCACCTGTCAATCCATAGGGATGCCCAGCAGGTCACAGCTGACGTCCCATAGCCGCCTTGCTATTGTCATATTCCGAGCCTGGGCAGAGACCCACGTCACACGGCAGTCACTAGAAGGGAAAGAGAGGGGTTAAGATGGAGTCTGTTCTCTGCCTGGGATGAGGAATACGACAGAAAAACAACCCAGGGGTGACATGTCCTCTAGGCACTTCACAGATCCAGTGTTTGTCCTAGCTCTTCATCCTCCAATCTTTACCCCAGAGAAAATGTAATTACCATTTTATTTTATTTTTTATAAACTGCCATTCTCTGGAGTATTATCTCAATCCATTGAGATTTTTTAATTGATTTCAGAGAGGAAGGGAGAGGGAGAGATAGAAACATCGATGAGAGAGAATCATTGATCAGCTGCCTCCTGCACATCTCGAGCCCACAACCCAGCCAAATGCCCTGACCGAGAATCAAACTGAATTGAACTGTGACCTCCTGGTTCATAGGTCTAGACTCAACCACTGAGTCACATCAGCCGGGCTGTAATTACCATTTTAGAGCTCACTAGACCACCTCTGATCAGAATGCTTTGTTTGATATAAAGGCATTTCATTTAGTCTGAACATTCTCCTTTGTATGTATATATTTAATTGTAATATCAGTGCCTGCTTGATACCTATGTCCATTTTGTTCAACTAAATGTCTGAGGTCCATTCTATAGGACCTTGTACAGTGTCATGGACCTGAGATCCTGCTATTTACATTGGTCACAGATGCTTAGAATGGCAAATAAAACAACACAAAACACTTATTTCTGGTCCACCTGTTTTTAAACTAAAAACAAAAACAAACAAAAAAAACAAGTAAAGTCAGCTTCATAAATAATGAAAGAAGGAAAAGATGATAGCAGAAAAGAAATGGTAACAAGGTATCCAGTGTTTCATATACCTTCTCTTTATTGCTGTAATTCTTTTTTTTTTTTTTTTATTAAATGCAGGGTGGATATCCCAACTTTGCACCACCCAGAAATTTTTTTCAAGGATAATACTTTTACTCAGTTTTGTATTTTCTGCATCTAGTATACAGTAGGTATTCAATGAAGGTGTTTTTTTTTTTTTTAAATGATTGAGTAAACAGATCACAATCTTTGAAATAATATAAAAAGCAAATTTTAAAACTAACAATCTCAAGAAAACTGCTTCCTAGACATACTAAGCAAATTCCAAAGGTGAAAAGCTGAGTTGATAAGTCTGAAGTAATGACATGAAGCAAACTCCTGACACTGTGTCCACTAAGACCGTGCTACTCCAAGTGTGGGCTGGGGACCAGCAGCAGGAGCGTCGCCTGGAAACCTGTTAGGAATGCCAGTTCTCAGGCCCCACGCCAGGCCTCCTGAATCAGCATCTCTGGGGAGAGGCCCAGAATCTGTTCTTAACCAGTTCTCCAGATGGTTCTTAAATGCACGAGAGTTTGAGAAAAATGACTTAAATGAGTCTTTGCATTTAAAAACAAGCCTTACAAATAAGGCACTTCGGTTTAAGGGAACTCGCCAGCACGGCCTGCCGTTTCTGAGTGAAAAGTTCACTGAGAAGCAAAGGCTCCGTGTGCCTCTGGGAACGACGTGGCCTCTGCAGCCTCCACTGCGCTGTGCCGCACACTCTGCATAGTTTAGGGTGAAGAGCAAATGACACAATAGGCCTGAAGGTGCCCTGGAAGCTACGATGTGCTGTAAAAATTATTCCAATACTACAGCCTGGCTCTTCAGTCTTCTCTTTGGACTGGGGAGCAGCCTCATATTTTAGAAAATTCCCTTCTTGCTTATGCTAGCTAGAATCCAATTCCACTGCTTTGGAATCAAAGAGCCCTGAGTTATACACATTATTTTTCATGTGTGCTGTCTCAGTTAATGTCACCATCAATCTCCTCATAACTCAGGCTTGAACCCAAGTCACCAAATCTTCCCCCACTCTCTCACTCAGTCAACAAGTGGCAAAAATTCTGCCTTTCTCACTTAACCGCTCTTTTCATTCCAATTGTCATTACCCCAAATCAGGAACTCATTATCTCTCACTTGGGATACGTATTAATTCATTAAACAAAGTCACCAGGGATGTTTTTCTAAAGCACAGACCAGATTATGTCTCTCTCTACTGAAAACTGTGGCTCCTCTCAGTCTGGCATTATAGGCCTTTCATGATCTGACTTCCTACCTCCCAATCCAACCTTAATTTATTTATAGTCCATCCTCTAAAATTTCAGGTCATTTCCATAAAATCTTGAAGGTAGAGGTAAAAACACCCTAAGAATTTGATCTTATGTAATATCTGGTATTTTCTTCCAAATAATATGGGATGAGAAAAATATGGGAAGGATAGTGGTTTCGTGAGGGGTTGTAGATTGGGATGGGGCAGGATTGGCCATGGGTAATGGTTGTTGAGGCTGGATTATGGGTATATGGGGATTCGAGATGCTATTCTGTCTACTACTGTGTATATTCAAAATTCTCTAATAAAAAGTTTAAAAAGTCTTCACTTATTCAAGAAATGAGTCCATTGATACTATTTCAGTCCTGAAGACAATAAAGAAATATACGTTCAAATTCTTAAAAAAAATAAATAAATAAAACTAGGATTCTAACAAGGAACAAAGAAAATTGGATTGACAGAACAAAACATAGGAATAAAAGAAACAACCAGAAAACATAAAATAAAAGATGACATGAATAAAATCAAACCTAGCAATTACCACAAAAAAAAGTGTGAATGGGTCAAATTCCCCTATTAAAAGGTAAAAACCCTAGAATTAAAGGAAAAAAACTATGTTAGACAATGTACTTTTTAAAAAGGGCATAGAACACCAAACAAATCCAAATTATTTCCTTTAGGCAATAAAATTTCATCTTCAAAAACAGATACATTCATACCTGAAATGATTCCCACTTAGGATCTCAAGACCCTCTGCTAAGGGCACAGTGCAGGCTGGTCTGGGCTCCCTGCTGAGGGGTCTTGATGAAGAAGGAGAAAAGCCGCCACATACATCTCATGAAAAATGAGTGCCGAACCAATTCAGAGTGGACTGTGCCAGGGTGTACAGAATACACTGAAACGCCAGAGCCTGAGGAGGGTGTGCCATAAAGAGAGGGGAAGACAGGACTTAATGTTGCTGAAGGGCCAAAGAGAGCAGAGGACATGAATACATGCTGCCCCATTTCAAATCCTAGCTCTACCATTCATTAGCTGTGTGACCTTGGCAAGCTCTGGATGTTGTGACTCAGTTTCCTCATCTATGAAATGGGGATAATCATAAGCTCTGCACCTCACTGGATTGTTCTGATGTCTAAATGAGTCATATGTACAAGAGCTTAGAATAGTGTCTAGTGTTGTCCTGGGGGTGGGAGTGGCCGGGGAGGGGTCAATCGGGGGAAAAAGGAGACATATGTAATACTTTAAACAATTTAAAAAAAAAGAATAAACTGTTTTGAATACTAAAAAAAAAAAAAAAAAAAAGAATAGTGTCTGGTACAGTTATACATTTACCAGTACAAATGGCATTTATACATACACTATTTTAGGTCCCAAATTCTTCACTGGAATCCTTGGGGCCAGAAATGTTTCTGATTTTTTTCTGTATTATAAAGGTAATATGATACATATACATATTCTGTCTATTACCTACTCTCCCTAGTACAGATGAAGTTTCGTTGCCTAATGTGTTCTGGTGTCAACTTATACAAAAACTGAATTTTTAGTCCTTTGTAGATTTCACAAGTGACAGATAAAGGACTGTGGATTTTTATTTATTTTCAACTCAAGATCTACTCTAAATGACCCATATTTTATATTCTATGTTCAAACCATACCTCCCCTCTCTCTGTTTCTCAAACAGCCCAGAACTTCATGCATTCTCCCCTTCTACCTGGAATGTTCCTTAGCCCCCTCAACCCGCCCACACTGTAACCCATTTAATTTCTAATCAGAATGTCATGTCCTGGGCATAGACTGGACATGTGAACTGAGCTGACCAATGGGGCTCCTGTGTCTGATTCCTTCGGCCTGAACTCTGCCCAACGCAACTCCTAAGCAACTCCAACTGTCCACCCTGGATTTCCTTTGTCTTTCCTGGAAATCCAGAGTGGATGATGCTAAGGAACTGTGTTTATCTGTGACTGGAGAGTCCCCTCCTCAAGCATACATTTCCCTCTTATTTGACCCTTTGCTGTTAGGGAGTCACCCCCCACTCCCCTCCCACCCTTGCACTTGCTTTATCCTAATGGCTCTATCTAGTGCCAGTTCAGGTCCCTCACTTATACTTAGTTTCACTACGAGTAAAAAACCTTGACTTGCTCATGAAGCCTGAATTAATTATGACAACAACCTGTGAAGTGGTCCCATTTTACATGAGGAAGTAAGCCTCGAAAAGTTAACTTGCTGCAGGTCACACAGCTAGGAAGTGGTGAAACCCAGCCTTCAGCCTCACAGTCAGAATGTCTCCATCCCCTGACGGCCATCTCCAATATTCACTGATGGGCGTTTACTAAACCTAGACCCAGCTACAGCCATGGAAGCAGGCCCTGGCCAGAGGACAGGCTCCAGAGAACAGTTTCTGTTCCTGTGGCTTTGAGCTCCTTCCCCGACTCATGTCTCCACACTCATTTCTTCCAAGCCTACCTTCTAGCCTCCGGGCCAGTTCCTTGGTGAAGAGAATGTTGGCTAACTTGCTATGACAGTAGGCCAGACCCGCACTGTAGAATTTCTCGCCCTGAAGATTATGGAAATGGATCCTTCCCAGGACATGCGCTAAGGAAGACAGGTTCACTACCCTTGATGGGGCTGATTCCTTCAGCTTCTCTAGCAGCAGATGGGTCAAGAGGAAGTGACCTGTAAGAAAAACTAGAATTAACAGAGCTCAGGGCCAGTGCAGGGGTGAAGGGAGTAGCGGTGAGTAGGGCTCAGCTATGGGAAGCAGAGGACTCAGGAATAAGGCTTTTTGCCTCATTAATTCATTGTCAACTACAGAACAAGTTCAGTGAGGGTTTGGGGAAACAGAAACAGTCAAAGATTTTTAGCTGGTGTGCCGCAAGAATTTTTAAAACATGCAATACCTAACTATTTAGTAAGATGCACTGACCTTTTTTCACTTAGACTGTCAAATAAAAAAAAATGACAACAGCTTGTGTGCTCAGTGGTTAGAGCGTTGGCTTGCACACCAAAGGGTTGCAGTGTGTGCAAAAGGCAAACAGTCCATGTTCCTCTCTCTCTCTCTCTCTCTCTCTCTCTCTCTCTCTCTCTCACCCCTCTCTTCCATTCTCTCCTAAAAGCAATGAAAAAAAATCCTCAGGTGAGGATTAACAAAAATGAATGAATGAATGAATGAAATGACAACAGCCTACACAGACAATAGCCCTCTGGTATGTAAGCCCCTGTCTTGAACCAAAAATATAATAGAGTTTCATCATCTTGTTCACATTGCATAATAAGGTTGTGTCTGCTTGCTTAATTGTTGGCACCAGAAATCCTTATATAGAAGTATAGGCACCTGATTTTTTATTTTAATCTTTATTGTTGAAAGTATAACATTTATGTCCCCCATTTCCCCCCCATAGGTCCCCTCCAGCCCTCCTTGGCCCCCTGCCCCAGGCCTTCACCACCTATTGTCTGTGTCCATGTGTTATGTATATATGCATACAAGTTCTTTGATCACCTCCCACCCACCCACCCTCCCCTCACAAGATTCTGCACTCTGTCCCATGCTTCCACGTCTCTGGATCCATTCCATTCATCAGTTTATTTCGTTAACCAGATTCCACAAGAGTGGGATCATGTGATACTTGTCTTTCTCTAACTGGCTTCTTTTGTTCAGCATAACACTCTCTAGGGGCACCTGATTTTTAAAAGTTACTCTGGAACAAAAAGTTAATTACTATTATTATCATTTGTAAATCAATCAAAATTATACCTTTTTTGGGGTCAGATTGGCAAAAAATATATTTTTTGGTGTGCCACAGAATTTTAGTAATTAGTTTATGTGTGTCATGAGATGAAAAAAGTTAAAAATCACTGTTGGATGAGGTAGGTCTGGATTATGTGAATATGAACATGAAGTCCCATCTCATCCCAACTTTGAGTAACATCACTCTTTAAGAGCAGGCAGCATCTATCTGATGCTGGCCACAGGGGTCACTACAAAGAATGCAACACAACCCTCGATACAATTATGCTGTTCAAAAATGCCCCACGGTAAACGGAATCTGAATCACAGATTAAAACGTGGTGGAATTGAGTGAGCCTCGAGTTTATCCCTGAGCTTTCAGGCAGGACCATGATATATTAGTGCACGAAATTCGTGCACTCATGGGGAAAGGGCCCTTAGCCAGGCCTGAGTCCTCTCGCAGTCTGGGAGCCCTTGAGGAATGTCCGACTGATGGCTTAGGCCCAGGGGGAGCGGGCCTAAGCCGGCAGTCAGACATCCTTAGTGCAGTCGTGGAGGCAGGAGAGGCTCCCCCTGTGGGAGTGCACTGACCACCAGGGGGCAGCTCCTGTGTTGAGTGGTCAGTGCATGTCATAGCAACCAGTCATTCTGCCGTTTGGTTGATTTGCAAATTAGCCTTTTATTATATAGGACTAGAGGCCTGGTGCATGAAATTTGTGCATGGGTGAGGGTGTCCCTCAGCCCAGCCTGCACCCTCTCCAATCTGTGACCCCTCAGGATCAGGCCAAAACTGGCAGTCAGACATCCCTCTTGCAATCCAGGACTGCTGGCTCCTAACTGCTCACCTGCTGGCCTGATGCCCCTAACGGCTCCCCTGCCAGCCTAATTGCCCCCTAACTGCCCTCCCCTGCCAGCCTGATCGCCCCTAACTGCCCTCCCCTGCCAGCCTGATCACCCCTAACTGCTTCTGCCTCGGCCCCTGCCACCGTTGACTTTGTCCAGAAGGACATCCGGAAGACATCCAGTCTAATTAGCCTATTATCCTTTTATTAGTATAGATGGTCTATTATGGCTGAGAGGTCTAAACACACTATAGAGAAGGCTCAATCTCATCCCTAAGTTTTTCAAGGGGAACTTCAGGCTCCTTCTAGCTTTTGTGATGAGACCAGATTTCTTACCCAAGTGGTTGATTCCCATATGCATCTCAAAGCCATCTGCAGTCTTGGAGTAGGGACACATCATCACTCCTGCATTGTTAATCAAAATGTGGAGATGCTTTTCGTCTGTAGGGAAGAGGGGATGGAGCCATAGCTATTACATCTTAGAAACCTGCCTCACACCTAAGCTCTGAAAATGGAGATGCAGGACTTCAATATTTCCTCCACGTTCCCTTCATACTTACTTTGTATTGTTTTTATTCTAAGACTGTAGTTGAATCTTGCATACTTTTACTATGCAGGACAAAATTCCAACTTACACTATCAAATGGCCTTTCCAAGCTTTCCAAATTCAGGAAAACTTACTCTTTGCTTCTGGGAAGTGTTCCACCCACCTCTCCCAACAAAAAGACTTCCCAGCTGGATGGGAAGATTCCAAAGCAAGAGAAGAAAGGACATTCTGAATGCATCCCCACCACTGGGATTCAGGCACCAAAAGAAATACTGGCTTCCCCTCTTTGTTGCATCTGCCAACTTTCTCTCAGGTTTCCCTCTCTCATGTGTTTAGTAATTTCTGACTAAAAGCTCATTATGCTGGAAGTTCCTTTTCTTGGGAGTCCTAGCTCCCTGGGTTATGAGGGGCTATGCCTACAGAATACTCTTGGATGTGCTTTTCATGTGATACTACAGCAGCCGTGGGCAAACTACGGCCCGCAGGCCAGATCCGGCCCGTTTGAAATGAATAAAACTAAAAAAAAAAAAAAGACCGTACCCTTTTATGTAATGATGTTTACTTTGAATTTATATTAGTTCACACAAACACTCCATCCATGCTTTTGTTCTGGCCCTCCGGTCCAGTTTAAGAACCCATTGTGGCCCTCGAGTCAAAAAGTTTGCCCACCCCTGTACTACAGGGTTTTACATTAATTTCTCAGCTTAAGATTCTTATAAGTACCGCGCGCTAACCGATTGCGCCACTGGAGCTCCTCAGTTTAAAATTCTTAACACTATTCAAAGGTGTAGATCCCCCTGCCCCATAGATGCCAGCTGGGGGGTTCTAATTTCCTGAAGATGATTCTTTACCCATCTGTGTCCTGAAGAGATGATAAGCTTCTTTGTCATGTTCCTCAGCTGGTAGCCTGGGCTTTTTTAAGCTCCTGTACCATGGACCCGATGGCCTTTTGCGAATCCCAACCTTCCGTATGTGGAGCCTCAGATACAGTTCCCCAGCTCTCAAGGGCCTAAGGCCTCATCTCCAGACCCTAAAACCCATGTTGAGTTCTGACACTCCTGTGAGATTTTTGGTTTTAGTTCTTACTCACTGCTATGACTTTTCAGAATTCACTGTATATGTCTGCCTCTTGAGGATTTCCCATTGTTACCACTGAGTTCTGCTGTGAATCAAAAGGTGTTTTTGTTTTGTTTTGTTATATTTTATCTAGCATTTCTATATATCAGACAGAAAGAGGGATCTTTTCCTTTTAGCTAAGTCGCAAGACCCACAACATAGTCTCAGGTTATGCACTCACCTGCTAAGAAGCCCTCAGCGAAGGCTCGAATAGATTTAGTATCAGCCAAGTCCAGTTTCCGCACGAATACCTGTTGGTTCCCTGTCATGGTCTGGATCTCTTTTGCCACCAATTCCCCCTTTTGCACATCCCGGCAAGCTATATAGACACGCGCTCCTGTCAATCAATGCATAAGAGACAAACTGTCAGCTCTGTTGTTAAGTGGGTATTATAGACTTAACTAGAGGCCTGGTGCACAGAATTTTGCACTGGTGGGGTCCCTTGGCCTAGCCTGCACCCTCTTGCAATCCAGGACCCCTCAGGGGATGTCGGAGAGCCAGTTTTGGCCCGATCTCCACAGGTCAGGCCAAGGGACCCCACTGGTGCATGAATCCATCTGAGATTCATCAGTCTGTTCCATGTTTCCATGCCTGTGTGTTGAGTGTCTGCCCCCTAGTGGTCAATGCACGTCATAGCTACCGGTCAAAAGGTCTGCCAGTCGCTTAGGTTTTTATATATATAGATACTAATGCTGGATGTTATTTCTACTGTTTTATTTATTTTATCCCTACTTCACAACAGAGGCATCTGATGAGTAAATGAGGAAAGAAGATTAATCAACAATACTCATTAAGTGCTCATTATATAGAGCATTGTACTAGGCTCACACCAGCAAATCAGTGGGGCACTTGGAATGTTCTTGAATTCCAGGATTGGGAGGAAATAAATGAGAATGGTCATCATTGTGAGGTAAAATGGCAGTAGCAGCAGGGAATTAGAAGTAGATAAACTTGCCTCTTTGAGCCAGCTCTTTGGCTGTCTCCTTCCCGATGCCTGTGTTGGCACCAGTAACCACTGCCACCTTCCCTGGAAGCTGGGCAGTCGATGTACACACCCCGTTGGATAGCATTTTCCTGTAGACACAGAAGGAAAGCTCATCAGTTCTTCATTTTCCTTGTTTCAACCAGAGGATCCTGCAAGGGTAAGGTCTGCTTTCTCAAGGGTAAGGTTTGCTTTGGTTCCTTCTACGGCTGTCCTTTTATAGGTTTAAGGAAGTTCGGAGGAAAGAAAACAAAAGTTTTCTGTCCTCACTCAAGAATAAAAGTGAGCCAGAACCGGTTTGGCTCAGTGGATAGAGCGTCGGCCTGCGGACTGAAGGGTCCCAGGTTCGATTCCGGTCAAGGGCATGTACCTGGGTTGCGGGCACATCCCCAGTGGGAGGTGTGCAGGAGGCAGCTGATCGATGTTTCTCTCTCATCGATGTTTCTAACTCTCTATCTCTCTCCCTTCCTCTCTGTAAAAAATCAATAAAATAAAAAAATAAAATAAAAAAAGAATAAAAGTGAGGCTATTACAGGGCAATAATAATTAGAGCGACTCCCTACAGTACAAGAACTGAATGAATATTTGATTAGCCAGGCAACTGGCTTCGGTTTGAGGTCTTCTATGATTTAGGCCCTAAATTTCCCTAAAAATTCCCTAAATTTTAGGGAATCACAAGACTCAGCCTGGAAGAAGAAAGAACTGGTCCACTTATGTCCATATGTTTATAATTAGCACTTAATGGCCTTGAAAAAACAGCTAATCCAACACAAAAGTTAAAATTATGAAAGTTTGTCAACCTGGGACAAAACAAACAGAAACACACACACACACAATTAAAAATAAGACAAAAGGAAAGGGAAGTACAAAAGGGAGCGGAGATTCAAGTTCTGGTTTAATTCACTAGAGTCCTTGTCCTTAAGCACTGCACTATTCTTCATTTCTACAGAAATGAATATACAAACAGTAATTAGCAGGCCTCAGATTGTTCTTTTCTCTGCAAATCTTGAAGCTCAAGTTGAAAGAATCCGTTCACTAGGAGATGCATTTTTATTTTTTTTAAAATATATTTTATTGGTTTTTCACAGAGAGGAAGGGAGAGGGATAGAGAGTTAGAAACATTGATGAGAGAGAAAGATCCATCAGCTGCCTCCTGCACGCCCCCCACCGGGGATGTGCTCGCAACCAAGGTACATGCCCTTGACCGGAATTGAACCCGGGACCCTTCAGTCCGCAGGCCGACGCTCTATCCACTGAGCCAAACCGGTTCGGCAGGAGATGCATTTTTAAAAGGCATTTCAGCCTTTTACATTGAACTTGGAATTGCAAGGTACACACTCCTAGCCACTAAAGTTCCCCTGCTTAGTGCAAAGAAGGCAGATAAAGATGTAAGCCTCCCTCGCTCCGTTTCCCACATCTCTTCAGTGTTAGCTCCAGGAGGGACAATGTATTAGGACCTCTACTCAGGCCTTTCTTCTCCCGAACCAGCAGGAATGAAAGACCAGCTCCGGCCTAGCTCCCGTGACCTAACTAGGCAGCTGGGAACATGACTCTTGGAGTATAATCTTCCTCAGAAACATCTCACTGAGGTCTGAGCACTATTTTCATTTCAGGTTCAACTTTCCATTGAGATTCTATGTAGATACGAGGTTCCGGTGTTGGAGAGATAAAAAGCAGCCCAGCGGTGTGGCTCAGTGGTTGAGCGTGGAGCTATGAGCCAGGAGGTCACACAGTTCAATTCCCAGTCAGGGCTCCATCCCCAGAGGGCATGCAGGAGGCAGCCAATCAGCGATTCTCTCATCATTGATGTTTCTCTCTCTCTCTCTCCCTTCCTCTTTTTTTAAAAAAGCAGCCGTTTTCTTCTGAGTATGGGCACCCAAGGGTGCCTAAAGGTAGGAGCACTGAGTGTTCAGAGGGGAGGAAAACTACAACTGGATGAGGGGCAAGAGGAAGGTGGGGAGGGGGGGAAAGAAGAGGTGAATTCAAGAAGAAATAAGAGTGAAATCTTACGCACCTTCACGTTCCAACCAGCAGCGACTGCACCCCAGCTTCCGCCCCTGCACCACCCGCCCTCAGGAGGCTGTGTCCTTCCAGGCACTGGTTCATCGTCACTACGGCGGCCTGCTCGGCAGCTCGCTGCTGAGTCTCTGCGGACACTTAGCCAGCTATTGCCTGATGTGTGACCAGGTTAATGGAGAGCTACCCTCGTCCTCGCCGCCCCACCCTGAAACCCCAGGGACTGACTCCGACCCCGATAATCCTGCTCTGAGGACAGGGTTGGGTGCAGGATATCACTTTTTCTCCTTTACAACATCGCCCAGAGAAAGAGCGCATCTAACTCTAACAAGCGAGCGGGCATGGGCGGGAGATGTCACGATTCCCATCAAAGGCCGGTTTCGGAAAGCAGAAGGTTGAATGGCTCCATTGTACTTTACAGGCTGGAAGCAAGAGGCTAGATAGGGCCGGTTCAAGGCGTGGGGGCTATGGGGGATTGAGTCTTGAGGTGCACACCTTATTTTGGGGTCTGAAACCCCCAACGCTGTAAACTTAAGTGTCTGAGGTAGCCCTGCACTCGGGGTTTGCTGGAGCCGGAAGCAAAGGCTGCTTAGAGGAAAAAGGGGGGCAGGAGAAACAAAGCAGGGTGCTCCGGTATGCAATCCCTTCCCTCGGCCTGGGGTCTGATGGTGTCGCCCTCCCCGCATCCAGGACAGCCGGGCCCCCTCAGACCAACCGAACCCGGCCTAGGCCCACATGGAGCCCATCGGGGAGTTTTCCTTTTCCTTCTTTTGAAGAAACAGAGCTTCCGTGAGGATTGATGCCCGCCCCTCGCCCCCGAAGATTCGCAAGAAAAGACATTACATTTGCACAGACCTGATTTGGGGTGCAGCGATGAACAGGAGAAGGGGGAGAAGGAGGAGCAGGAGCAGGACCCAAATCATCTTGCAGCAGCACAGCGAGGTGCCCCAGCGGTGCTCACCAACCGTGGTTTCCCCTCCCCGGCGCGCCCTAGTACTTTACTGCAAAGCCCGGGAGCAAAGCCCTCTGGGAAATGTAGTCCAAGCCCTGGCGTGGACTAGCGGGCGGGGAGCTTGCTGTTCCCAGTCACCGAGAAAAGTTGAGCCGTGCGCCAGGTACACTGCAGATCCCCAACCATCTAGGGTCCAAGGCCTTTGGGACCATCCAGCCAGCTCTCCCACAACCCTTCTGGCCACCTGCAGTTTTTGGGAAATCTCCCCAAACCTCTGTCTCCCGGTGCCCAAGTCTAGTCTAGAGTCTGGTTCACTTTTCCCCAATCATTGTTAGGCAGTTACCACATCGTTTGTCCTGGACATCAAACATTGGCATCTGGGATATGTTTTAAGGCCGATTACACAGAAGAGGAGCGGTTGGAGTCTGACAGTTGGTAAGTCAGGGAGAAGTGAGAATTCTTCCTTCTTAGGGATTCCAATGGAGCTGAAGCAATTGGTTCCTGAACCCGTTCCCAGAAAAACCACTTGATTGTGTCTATTTTGAATTATAATGTAACTATGATAATTTTCCTGGTGTTTGGCGATTAATTGATAGTAGAATATAGTTTTCTTGATGACTTCAGTTAGTTGTTAACTCCCAAGGTAGCAATGAATTTCTCAGGTTAGCAGCACAGTTGGTTTTGCCAATTCGTGAAACTGTTTAATCCTGTCTTCAAGTCATGATTATGACCTGAGAATAAGCAGGTTCCCTGTTCAGTCATTTATTTAAGCTTTGCCATCTGAGGCTTATATCTGGTTTCCAGGGGGTGAAGGTGGGGGATGTTTAAGTAGTCAATATCTGCCTGTGATTCCTGATTGCACCACCCTAATGTATTCTGGATCTTTCTTCCAGATAATTCATTTCCATTTTTTTGAAAGACATATGCTCCAAGGTCAATTTGAGTGATGAGAATGTGGAGCAACTGGCTTTCTCATACAACTTGGCAATTTCTCAAACTGTTAAATATGTTAAGCATACATTTATTATTGTGACTCCTAGGTAATTTTCCAGGAGAAATAAAAGTTATTCATAAAGATGTGTATATGAATGATCATAGAAGCTTTATTTGTTATAATCAAAAACAAGAAACAAGCAAATGTTCATCAATAGGTGAATGGATAAACAAATTGTGATATATCCACATAATGAAATACTACTCATCAATAAAAAGGAATAGAGTTTTGATGCGCACTTAACAGCTTGAATGAGTCTCCAAGTAGTTATGTTGAATGAAAGAAGCCAGGACCGCCCCCGCCCCCCCGAAAAAAAGAAGTACATACTTATGATTCCATCCTATATAATAAAAGCCTAATATGCTAAATGCCTGGTCATCCGGTCATCCATTCAATCAATCAAAGCATAATATGCTAATGATATGCTAAGGCCGCTCAATCACTCGCTATGATGTGCACTGACCACCAGGGGGCAGATGCTCCCACCAGTAGGTTAGCTTGCTGCTGGGGTGCCGGAAGCTAATTCCAGTATGTCATAAATGTAAGAAGTTTCATCAAAAGGTTGATGGAACCTTGAGGATTGCCTGCTGGAAATGGCTAAGGGCATTTCCCCACCCCTAAAGATTTGCATAGGTGATTGCTTGCTACCAGACAGCTGAGGGCATTTCAATCTACATGTTATTGCCTCCTACTGACCAAACACCTGCACAGCCATAGGCAGTTCCCCCAATCTGACAATGGATTCTGTATACAGTGGGGCTTTAATTCGAGCTCCTTAAGGAGCTCATTAAGGAGCTCGTTAACTCAAATTACTCTATCAACTCAATGCAAAAAATCTGCGGATTGTTAGTCG
>NW_005871133.1:2186772-2189515 GCF_000147115.1 Myotis lucifugus
ATACTAAACCTTGCCTTTGATCTGTATATCTACTTTGCCTTAGGAAAATTTGTGTTAATAAAAAGCAAGGGGTCCAGAGAGACAAGAGAACTTGGTTCCCTTAGCTAAGTCTTCTCTGGCTCCCCAAAATGCCTTCCAAAATTATGTTTCATCTCTAGACTCTTTAATAATTTACAGCAGCCCCTTCTCCAGATTCCTGAACCCTTCTAGATGCCAAGGAAGACCCCCGGCACTGGGGTCAAGCCGATGAGGACTGAGTGAGACAGGCTGGACATGCCCTGGAGCCCTCCTGCAGTCCCTCCCCAGCTGGCCAACCTCCTGTGTCCCTCCCCGGCCCTGAGTGCACTACTGGGGTCCCTTGGCCTGGCCTGTGCCCTCTCACAATCCAGGACCCCTCAGGGGATGTTGGAGAGCTGGTTTTGGCCCGATCCCGCAGGCCAGGCCGAGGGACCCCCCAGTGCACAAATTTTTGTGCGCCGGGCCTCTAGTTTATATATAATTCTAGAAAATGCACACTGCAATTGTAGAATTTGGTGATAAAAAGTACACCACTGGTTTCCCAGGGATTGAAGGAAGTGAAGAGGGATGGGAGGGTTTTACCAAAGGAAATGAAGACACTTTGGGGGGTGATGGATATGTTCATTGTCTTGACTGTGGTGATAGTTTCAAGACTGTATACAAATGACAAGACTCATCAAATTGTGTACTTTTAACATGTGCACAGTATTACGTGTCAGTTATACCTCAATAAAGCTGTTAAAATCGGAGAAGTAGGAACTGATCAAGTACCATACTACTGAGAAAGAAAGTGTAGCCAACTCTTTCAAGCCAGAAAGAGAGAAGTTAGTATCAGGAGCTCTAGGTGGGATGGTAGGAGCATTTTTAAAAAGGAAAACATTTAAGATAAAGGAGAATTAGGAGATAATTAATTGAGTCATGCCTGAGAAGAGGATGGGCTAGAGAGAAATTAATATTAGGAGGAAAGGAAGATAGGATGAGCACAAATTCCAAAGACTTACAAACTTGTTACCAGGATAATAAATAATTTTCATTCTGATGGTCCGTGTGTGTGTGTGTGTGTGTGTGTGTGTGTGTGTGTATACGCGCGCGTGCACACGCATGCATATGTGCACCAAAAAACTTGCTGAAATTGTGGGGGGCAAGAAGTTTAAGAAGGGTAGCAAATGTTTGAAATAATCATTGTGGAGATTAAGAAATAAAAGCAGATTGACAGTTTTATTGGAGGCCCTGGGTGATTTGGTGGCTATGTACAGGGTGGGACAAAAGTAGGTTTACAGTTGTTCATATGGAAAATAATACAATAATTAATAAATAACAATACAAGAATAAACTCTGTGTTTCACATACTAACAGCTGTAAACCTACTTTTGCCCCACCCTGTGTTTATAATGGCATCAACATGCAAGGGATGTAATTTTTCTTTAGCAGTTCTCATCAGCCAGCTGCACAGAAAAGACAGGCAGGGTTTATCAGCCTCTGGGGCGGAAAGACAAAAGTGCCAGGAGGCTGAGGATATTGGTAAGAGAATGACTGAAATGATGAAATCTCAGTTGGATAGTTCAAGTAATTGATGACAGTAGGGACTTATAGTTGTCCGTAGGTCCTCCTGGGGTTAAAGAACTGCTATGTTGGGATTCATGCCACATGAGAGCTAGGTGAGCAGGGCGGTAGCAGGTCTGAATGTAGGACTTCAGAGGTGGATGGTTCCAGGTACTGGCAGACTGAGGGGCAGGGATGAGGTAGAGGAGAAAGTTCCTGGAGTTGAGGAGGTCAAGGGCCTGAGGGTCTAGGGAATTGTTAGGTCTTATGTTAACACTGTGTTTAATTGTTTGAGGAACCCATCAGACTGTTTTCCAAAGATGCTATACTATTTTACATTCCTACCAGCACTGTATAGGGTTTCAATTTCTCCACCTCCTAGTCAACACTTGTTTCTGTCTGCCTATTGATTTTAGTCATCCTGGTCTGATTTACATCTCCTTGGTGACTAATGATGCTTGAGAGTCTTTTTTGTGTACGTATAAGCCAATTTATTATTGGAAGCATTTCCCTGGATATATGTCTATTCTGATCCTTTGCCCATTTTTAATTGGGTTATTTATAATTTCATTGTTGAGTAAAGTCAAGTCAAGATTTCGAACCCAGGAAGTCTGTCCCCACATCTGTAGGCTTAACTCTCATGCTCTCCTGCTTCTTGCTATGCATCATGGTTACAAAGTGGTACAAATTTTGTTACTATTTATTCTACGTAAGAAGTTGAGTGAAAAGCCATTTAAAAGCTGGAAAACAGTTTCTTTTAGAGGTGAAAACATCTTGGTTTGGGAAAATATGCTTATAGCACCTTCAGGAAGGAAGGGTAAGGGGAGACAGTTGAATAATTAGACATAGCTAAATTTAGACATAGTTAAATTGCCTCATATGAGAAAATAAAGGAATTTGGGAGGGGTGGGGGGTTAGGTGAACAATAAAAAAGGATAGAAGACTTAAGAAAAGAGTTAACATGGAACAGACTGTTGAATCTCAGAGGGAAGGTGGGGATGGGTGTGTGGGTGGGAAGAGATCAACCAAAGAACTTGTATTCATATATGCATAACCTTGGACACAGACAATGGTGTGGTGAATGCTGGGGTGGGGTGAGGTGGGGGGTGAGGCTAAAAGGGATTAATAGGGGGGAAAAGGGGACATATGTCATACTTTTAACAAATAAAATTTTTTTTAAAAG
>NW_005871133.1:2189615-2234443 GCF_000147115.1 Myotis lucifugus
ATATCTACAATTTTATTTGTTAATTAGACCTCATCAAAGCTAAGACGAGAGAAAGAGAGAGAGAGAGAGAGAGAGAGAGAGAGAGAGTTAAGAAAAATGTCAGGAACTAGAGCTCATAGATAAAAGTGACTGGTGAAAAATGTTCAGTGACTAGGTCACTAAAGGACTTTAACAATAGGGCTGTTTAAAGTTTAGTATTGTTATTTATGTTGCTAAACTCTTCACATTCCAAACCTTTTTGGAAAGTCTACTATACATACAATGTAAGCCCCAGGGATTCACAGAAATCTGTTATTTTAAGACATTCACAGAAATCTATTATTTTAAGTCAAGGGGAGGGGAGGGAGGAAAGGAGAAGCTTATAGCTCTTCTGCCTGCTCTACTTTGTAAGAGGTTACTTTCAAGAGTAAGGAGGACAGGGATGACCAGGTGGCCAGTGCATTATGACCCCACTTGAATTCAAACCAAAGGTCAAGTCATGGAGCAGCTTTCCAGCTTCACAACATGCCCTCCCCTCCGAGGATGGCGGTACCTCCTGACCTGTGATCCATGTAGCAGGAAGAGTGCTTCTCAAGTCTTTGCAAGCCCTAAGTGAGTTCTTCATCGGTGAATTTCAGGTCCATTCCTGCACTGGTTCCTCTGGTGTCTTCATCGTCCTCTCTACTGAACCACGTCCAGCACAGCCAGGGTGAACCTGCAGAGGAGCGGTGAAGGATTAAAGAAGACAGACAAGAGAATACAGTTGGGGTTAGGTAGGATCACTGTGTCTGGATGAGCGACACAGCCTGTAAGCCGAAGCTTTATTTTATAGTCAGATCACACAAAGCAAAACAAGGGGAGTGGTCGTTACTCAAGCCTTGTTTTGGCAGCACTTGCTGCACCTCCCACAGCCCATTAGCTACCTAGGAACAACGGAGAACTATAAGGTCAAGCTTAATTGTGCCAGGAGGGCTCTGCCCTCCCAGCGGGGATTTGTATGTGGCTCTGCCACAGGTCAGTCCGAGGCTTGACCCTATAGCCGCTCCCTACACTCTACTACATATTTCTATTCTATCTTGGATTGAAAGTCCCTAAAAAAGCAGGTATTGGGTTGGCCCATGATCCTTTTGGTGTCAATTACAGTGATAAAGTAGGTCATGATGATGGCTTTGCTTATGCGTCAACACACATTTAAGTGTCTCAACACCAGTTTGAGAAACAGCTTTGTTTTGTGATATCACCATGATTAATGTACCAAAATGAACAGGTTGTTTCAGAGTTATCTGGTTATTTTTTGCTATAAATTTTAATATTTAATAAGCCATAGGTTATGAATTCACAAGGTACAAAAGGGTACTTTCAGTGAAAAGCCACCTAATCCTGTTCCCTTGTTCTCCTAGAGGCAGCCATTGTTATGCCTTTCTTTTATCTTGTTTCTTGTCATCTTGTTATACAAATATGTCCATCTATCCCCTCCATTTTTTTAAAAATATATTTTATTGATTTTTTACAGAGAGGAAGGGAGAGAGATAGAGAGTTAGAAACATCGATGAGAGAGAAACATGGATCAGCTGCCTTCTGCACATCTCCCACTGGGGATGTGCCCGCAACCAAGGTACATGCTCTTGACCAGAATTGAACCCGGGACCCTTCAGTCCGCAGGCCGACGCTCTATCCACTGAGCCAAACCGGTTACGGCTCCCCTCCATTTTTTTTTATCCTCACCCGAGGATATGTTTATTGATGAGAGAGAAAGAGAGGTGAGAGAGGAACATTAATTGGTTGCCTCCCATACGCACCCCAACTGGGACCAAACTCACAACCTACGTATGTGCCCAGACCAGGAATCGAACCCAAGATCTTTCGGTGTATGGGATGATGCTCCAACCAACTGAGCCACACCGGCCAGAGCTATTCCCTCCATTTTTAAACAAATGGTAGCATATTTTAAACCCTGTTCTGCTCCTTACTTTTTCACCAAATATGTCTCAAAGATTCTTCCATATCAATATGTTAAAAAAAAGTATTTCATAGCTATATAGTAGTCATTGTGTGGCTGTACTATTGACAGCCATTTAGAAGGTTTCCAAACTTTTGCTATTACACATTGGTGTAATGACATACGTGGAAGTGGAAAGTTCAGGTCAACGAGTACGTGCATAGCCTTATTAGATGTTACCGTACTTCTCTCTGGAGGCTGTAAGAATCAACTCTCGTCCTAGCAGTGCATCATTATTTCTTCACACTCTTGTGAATGGACTGTGTGAAAGTCTTTTTTTTTTTTTTTTTTTAATCCTCATCGAGGGCATGCTTAGAGAGAGGAAGGAGAGAGAGACAGAGGAGAGAGAAACATCTATATGCTGCTCTCCCCACATGTCCTGACTGGGAATCTAATCGGGAGCCTTTTGGTGCATAGCATGATGCTCAACCAAATGAGCCACTCCAGCAGGGCTATGTGATGGACTTTTTGATCTTTGTCAATCTGATAAGTGACTCCCAGTGTAATTTTAATTTGCATCTCTTTTATTCTGAGTTAGGTTGAAGAGCCACTTATATTTCCTTTTCTGTAAACTGTTATTTCCATTGGGCTGCTTATGCTTTTCCTTAGTAATTTGTAAAAGTTCTTTATATACTAAATAAATTAAACTCTTGTCAACAATACATGTTGTGAATATTCCCCACCCCATTTCCCCAGTTTCTCTTTTATTTTGCCTTGTGTATGGTGGTTTTTGTCATGAAATTTTTATTTCCTTCTTTCATTTTCTGCGTTTCCTATCTTATTAGAAAGATCTTACTAATCAAAAATTATTTAAAAATTGGCCCAGCTGGCATGGCTCAGTGGTTGAGCGTCGACCTTTGAATCTGGAGGTCATTGTTTGATTCCCGGTCAAGGGCACATGCCCGGGTTGTGGGCTTGACCCCCAGTTGAGCCCACAGTGTGGGGCATGCAGGAGGCAGCCGAACAATGATTCTCCCTTGTCATTGATGTTTCTATCTCTTTCTCCCTCTCCCTTCCTCTCTGAAATCAATAAAAATATTTTTAAAAATTATTTAAAAATTTGTCCCATGGGTTTTCTTAATATTTAAATGGTTTCATTTTCCATGTTTATATTGTTGATATATTTAAAATTTTTGTGTAAATAGTAAGGTAAGGATCAAGTTCATCTTTTCCCAAATGGATAGCTAGGTATTATAATACTTGATTAAATAATTCATGTTTTTAAAATTATATCTAAATTTCCATATCTATTTGGGTCTATTTCTTGGTTTTACCTTCTGTTCTAGTGATTTGTCTGACTATTCACTTGCATGTACCACACAACTTAAATTATTATAGCTTTGTAATATAGTTTAACATTTGGTAAAACTAATCAATCACCTAATGGTAATCTTTGGGTAATAATATTTAACATGTTTTTAATAAAACTATTTGTATATGTCCATAATTCTAGATGTCTCATATGCCTTCTATATCTTCTCTATGTTGCTCTAGAGCACTACATGCTGTTTTTTAGGGTTCTTTGCTTTGCAGACAAACTCAAGATAAATTGAGCATCATCTCCACAAATGCAGGGGATCTTGGATTTGATTCAGAAGAAATGCAGAGCCCAGAAGACATTATTACAAAGGTACCCTTATTTGAGCTATTCGATGTATGTCCCTTGCATGGCATAGCATTGTGTCTGTCCCATTGGTTGACTATAGCCCTGATTACATGGGAAAGGAAGAACTCTAAGCAGAAAGCACCAACAAATCTTGTTTTTTTTTTGTTTTTTTTAAAAATATATTTTATTGATTTTCTACAGAGAGGAAGGGAGAGGGACAGAGAGTTAGAAACATCGATGAGAGAGAAACATTGATCAGCTGCCTCCTGCACACCCCCCACCGGGGATGTGCCCACAACCAAGGTACATGCCCCTGACCATTGTGTCTGTCCCATTGGTTGACTATAGCCCTGATTACATGGGAAAGGGAGAACTCTAAGCAGAAAGCACCAACAAATCTTGTTTTTACCTATAATCTACGAGGTATGACAGACCCAATGTGTTGGGAGGAAAGGACTCTGTCCAATCAGCAGGGCCATGTTGGCCCAGTGGACATCGACTTCTAGGAGGCTCCCGCAACACAATCACGGGAGCTCCTGGAACGTTGAGGTCTCTGGAGTTGACACTAGATTTCTGCAGGGAACTGGAGCCAGAGTGAGAGAAGTGGGAAGAGATGGGAGAGGCCCCTGGGAATCAAGAGAGATTCCACCTGTAGATGATCTGATTACTCCTTGTTCTATTGATCAGGTCCTTGGGATTCCCAAGAGGCAGGAGGACTTGGAGTACTTGGCACGATGCCTGGCACCAAGAAATATGCAGTAAGTATATTTTAAATGGATGGATGAATTGATGAGTGAGGGAGTGGGTACCTGCATGCCACAGGAGCCTTCTTTCATCGCACGTGTCTTCCTGGAACCTCTAGTAACTTCACAGGAAAGAGCAGAACTGGGACATGACTAGTAGGATCTTGTCCTGATTCCTCTGTCCTGTCCTGTTGTCCTGTGCAGGAGAGAAATGCTGAGTGAGCAAGTGCTGTGAGCCCTGCTCATCCACCTCCTGAGTGCTCCGAGAGTTTCTGCTAACTTTTTTCCCCTTGTGTTTCCTCTCTTCTTCAATAGCATGCAATATTGAAATGTCACCCTCATTCATTACCTCCCCCTTTTCTACACCAAATCCTTGGGTAATGCGAGTGAGACAGCTCATTTTAACAGCCAACTCTTATACAGTGTTTACTATGTGCTAGTCTCTGTCTCAAATTATCTACCTATTTAATTATCTTTTTAATACTGAAACCAGGTAGGTATATACTTTTATTAAGCCCTTTGTACAAGTGAGGAAACTGAGTTAACACAGTTTAGTAACTTGCCTGGGACCATGGAGCTTGTAAGAAGATCAGTTGAGATTTGAACCAGGAAGCCCATGCACTGAAACACTATACCTTTCCTTGGTACGTACATGGATGTGTTCACTGAAGTATCACATAAAGCACAGAAAAGTGCACAAATCAAGCGTGTGACTCAATAAATGTTCACAAAGTGAGCACACCTGGGTAACCAGCACCCAACTCAAAGAACAGAACACTCCTGGAGTTCCCAACATATATCTTCCCAATCTCTACTCCGTCCCCACCAAGAGATACCACTGTCCTGACTTCTTTCACCATTCTCCTGGGGGTTTCTTCCTTGTCTTCCTATTTTAATCACATTTGTATTTCAAGTATCATGGGGTCTGTTGCTTAAGCTAAAAATATTCTGTCTTTCAGGAGTGGAGGTGGGGTGGTTGGAGAGAAAACATTCCCTAGATAAGAGAAATAATCGAGGGTAGGAAAGTTAGGGGGCAGTTGCTGCATTTCCCCTCATTCCCTTTGCTAGTTCGCGTGAGGTTCCACTCCTTCCTCCGTCCTCCTCTCTCAGGACTACATCTCCCAGCAGGCTGTGCTCTGACAGCTCTCGGATTTAAATAGGATTCTGGGCTAGGCTTAGAGCCAGGCTGTTGCTGAGAGCTCTGAGAGGAGCTAGAAGAGGGAGAAGCAGCCAGAAGCAGACAAGAGTTGGAGGCAGACCAGGAGCCCGAACCCGAGTTAGAGTCGAAGGTGTTTTTACTAAGGAGCAGAAACTAAAGAAGTTGAAAAGATGATGGTTATCTTGGGACTGCTCACCTCCTTCCTTTCCTTCCTGTATGTGATAGCTCCATCCATCAGGTTTGTCTTAATTTCAGTGACTCATACAGTATTTTACAAATCCCTAAATTGGGAGCCATGGAACTCGTAAGTAGATGAATTCTCTCTCGGCTGCTGAAAGAAGAGGAAGGGATAGAGGTTAAGGGAGAGAAAGCCAGGGCAGAAGAAACAGAAAGGAAAGAGGTAATTATGGAAGCCATGAAGGAAAGTAAGAAGGAAGCACCTGGGCTGGGAGTAGAGGGGCTGATGTGAATGCTGATGCCAGTGGAAGGCTGCGTGGATGAGTGTTAAGTTGCTTGACAGACAACTCAGGGGAAAGTCCTTCTCTTTCACTCTGTTCCCCTGGGTTCCTTGGAAGGTCTTCCTTTCTTCATTGTTTCTAGTTAAGGTGACCCTGCTGGGTTACTAGGTGGTCATTGCTGAGGGACTCATTAAGTACCAGGCATTTGGGAAAGGAAACAAACTCTCTTTCCTCAACTAAAGATGTTTTGGGATGGCTCTTTTGCTGTGGGATTTCTGGAAGTGTCAAAGAGACGTGTCTGAGTAGAGAATTTTCAAATTGCTGATGATAAAGAAGGTTACATGGACATATGAGGGACAGAGTGTTGCTCTGGGTCCTGGCATAGGGACTATTTGCTACGCTGAATAAGCCAGAGTTCGGGAACAATAGTATTTGCTATCAGAACACAGAAGGTAGAAGAATAGGGCAACCATTAAAAGAAATAATAATAATGACAATAATAATTGAGAGTTTTGTGTGTGCCATGTACTATACATGTCTTAACTCATTTAATACAACATTCCTATGAGGTAGGTGCTACTGTTTTTCCCTGCTCTACCTGGGTTCACCTTACAGTTTTGTCACTATTAACAAGTGACTTGAACTTCTTTGAGCCTCCTTCCCCCCCCCCCCCCCACTCTAATATGGGGGTAATAAGAGAGTGGTTGAGAGGATTAAAATAAATTCCCTCCAGAAAGTGCCAGACAGTTAAATGGTGCTCAGAAAATCATCTGTCCCCACCTCTCATCCTCTTTTTGGAACTTGTCAAGTTAACTTTATGTAAAAAGATGTTCTCTGCACAGAGGTCTGAAAAGAGAGGGTTTCTCAGTGTGCTGATAGCTAGAATGGAATCTCTGAAGATGGCAAAAAACCCCACAAACAGGTGAAGATGCTGGCTCTCTAAAACTGGAGAGGGAGCCCAAGAGCCACATTTGTATGTGGGACCCTCTGAGGTGCCATTCCTGTTATTCACTGTTGGTGCTTATTGAAGACCGAGGGCTCAGCACCAGCGAATCCTTTAATGCTCTTTGCATGTTTTAATGCAGGTTAGAGGAGGCAGCTGACCTCCAGGAACCTCTAGAGATAAGAGCTTTGTTATCTTTATCTAATAAGGAAGGTCTCCCTGGGCTCCAGCTCAAGAGCACTTCCACTGTTTGCCTAGATGGCCATTTGTAGCTTCTGGACACATGACCTTCCGACCTGAGCTGACGATCAGGAGACCCCCTCCCTCACTGGGAACACGTCCCCTGGAGATTAGCTTGTTGAGGTCTCCCGATGACAACTGTAAGAAATTCTTCTTTGAGGCTGGATGGATGCTATGTATCTCAGTCTGGGGTTGGGAAGGATGGCGCATGAGTGCTTTTGCTTCCCTTGCCTATAGGAAGTTCTTCGCTGGTGGGGTTTGTAGAACAGACGTGCAGCTTCCTGGGAAGATAGTGGTGATCACTGGCGCCAACACTGGCATCGGCAAGGAGACGGCCAGAGAGCTCGCTCGCAGAGGCAAGTCCCTCCACTTCCATGTCCACAGGGCAGCACCTCCTGCCTTTCTCACCCGGGCTCTGCCCACATTTCCTTGTCTTTTCTCCTGGGCTTGGAGGCTCTGGTCAGGAATTCAAGGAACCTGGGATTCAGGCCCAGCTGTGATGCCAACTCACTCTGTGGCCTTAAACAAACTTCCCTTCCTCCCTGCTCCATTACTGTTTGTCTTATATAAAGTAAGACAAACAATGATGTCCATGTACAGTGTTGGTCAAGTCCCTTATTCTAAAAGGAGATACTAAGCGACATTAAATATCAGAGTGTAAAAACCTGGGTTCCCAGCCGGAGTTACGCTAGTAGCAAGGAGAATGAGCAGGGCTGCAGTGAGAATCCTGAAGAGTGGCAATACAACACTCACTGCTCTAGGGGTGGCTGGAGAACGCGCTGTCTACCAGTCCCAAGCTCACTCACTATACTCTTTCTCAGCCTACGGTCTGAACACATTGCCCTCTTTTTTTGCCCCAGGAGCCCGAGTATACATTGCCTGCCGAGATGTGCTCAAGGGGGAGTCTGCTGCCAGTGAAATCCGAGCTGATACAAAGAACTCCCAGGTGCTGGTGCGGAAACTGGACCTATCGGATACCAAATCCATCAGAGCCTTTGCTGAGGGCTTTCTGGCAGGTAAGGCCCTGGTGGGTAGCCAGAAAAGCAAGAAGCTGGGTGTGGGAGGGGTTGCCCCACCCAGACCTGTCTCTGACCCTTACATCAGAACCATCATGGATTCCACTGGACGGGTTCTGCCACATGAACCAGCAGGGCAGGGAATTGGCAAGGGGATGGCAGGTGGACCAGCTGGGCAGGATCCTTATCATCCTTTTGCCTTTGCAATGGGAATGTTGGAGGTATCAGCTCCCTGTCTGGGCTTGTACCTTGGCATCAAGGTGTGGCCCTGATGCCACTCTCTTCTTTCATTCTGAGAAGCAACCTTCTGTGGCCACAGGCACCAAATGAGGTTGTGTTGCTGCCAAAATTCTTGTGTATCTTGGAAAATATCCAGCTTTTACTAATGACTATGAAATCCATGAGGTTTAGGGGCCATGCCTGTCCTGTTTTACCACTGTATGCCCAGCAGAGTGGGCCTGGCCCAGAGTCAGTACTCAGTACATATTTGCTGAATGGATGGATGAATGAATGAATGAATGATGTCCAGGAAGATATCAATTACTAAAGTTAGAAACCCAAATAACAGTGGTTACTGAATATCACTAAGATAGGTCCAAAGGCAAGAAGTAAATACTCAAGACTGTGCTGGGCAGCTAGCAGACTTCTTGCTAACTACAGGGTCTCCTTGGTTGTGTTACAGAGGAAAAGCAGCTCCATATTCTGATCAACAATGCAGGAGTGATGATGTGTCCATATTCCAAGACAGCTGATGGCTTTGAAACCCACCTGGGAGTCAACCACCTGGGTAAGTATTTCTGAGTGACTGAAAAGCAAGGCTGACCCCATCTTGTTCTCTGTAGGTGTAGATGACCGTACACTAGTGCTGAGAATCTCCAGTGGTCCTACTGGAGGCCAGGGTTCCAATAGACTGGACATACTGGATTTTTGTCCACTATCCCTCTCCTGACTAGTCCAAAAAAGTGAGGTCCTCCTACACATACCATTAAAAAAAACACCCAATTATCAGAGGGAAAGGAGGGTGGGGGGAGGTAGGAAAGGGTATGAGGGGATAAATGATGATGGAAGGAAACTTGACTTGTGTTGAACACACAATACAATAACAGATGATGTATTATAGAATTGTATACCTGAAACCTATATAATTTTATTAACCAATGTCACCCCAATCTATAATAATAAAAGTGTAATATGCTAATTAGACCAGACGTCCTTCCTTCCTTCCTTCCGGACAAAGCCGCAGTGGGCAGGGGGTGAGGGGTGGGGGGTGGGAACCCACGGCAGAGACCCTGCAGCCCGCAGAGGCCCTGCGGCCTCAGCGGGTGGCAGGCGGGGGGCCAGGGCCAAGGCCCTTGCATGAATTTCGTGCATCAGGCCTCTAGTAAATTTAATAATAAAGTAAAAAGAAAAAGAAAAAAAGAAACCCCATAACTTTGAAGATACCAGGAAGAAAAATGCCATTCTTGGATGAGGCTGTGGTAGCACGAGGCTTGCCAAGCAGGGCCAGGCATAGGGCTGCAGGAGCCTATGTTTGGCTGGAGGGAGTCACATGTATAACTGAGGGCTCAGAAAGCCAAGGGTTGGTCGATGGAGGAGGCAAACCTTGAAGACTTGAGGTATGAGAGAGGCTGGGGTTCAGAGTTCAAGGTGAGGCTCTAGAGAGGAGACCATGGAATATGTTCTCTGATCCTAGACAAACGTAATTTTCCCTAACTCTTCCACTCTTCCCTCTGTACATGGGTGTACCTGGACCCACAGTTGTGTGATCATGGCCATAGTGGGGTCAGAAGCCAGCAGGTAGCCTTTCTCCTAATTGGGGCAAGGGCAGAGGTTCAAACAAGTACAGATTAAGTCTATATTGCCTCACCTATAGTCTAGCTCTGGCCCTTGCCTTAAAGAATTCACTAACTCAGACTGCCTGACCATTAGCACTGAGTTACATAAAAATTTGTTCGCACCCAGAAGATAGGGAGCTAATGCTGAAGTCCTGTCCTCAGCTCCCACATCCTGAGTCTTGGCAGCCACTTCACTCTTTTATATATATATTAAAAAATAATATATATATATATATATTTAATTGATTTCAGAGAGGAAGGGAGAGGGAGAGAGAGCTAGAAACATCAATGACGAGAGAAAATCATTGATTGGCTGCCTCCTGTGCGCCCCTTACTGGGGATCGAGCCTGCAACCTGGGCATGTGCTCTTGACCGGAATCGAATGGAACCCTTCAGTCCACAGGCCGACACTCTACCCACTGAGCAAAACCAGCCAGGGCAGCCACTCCACTCTTCAATCTTCCCTGCTGGCTCTCCTTGCAGGCCACTTCCTTCTCACCCACTTGCTCCTGGAGCGGCTGAAGGAGTCCGCTCCTGCACGGGTGGTGAACCTGTCATCAGTGGTCCACATTGCTGGCAAGATTCGCTTCCACGACCTCCAGGGTGAGAAGCGCTACAGCCGTGGTTTTGCTTATTGTCACAGCAAGTTGGCCAATGTGCTTTTTACTCGTCAGCTGGCCAAAAAGCTCCAAGGTAAGTCGGGAGAAAGGGCCAGGGTTCAGGTAGTGAAAGCAGGGTTTTCAGTCCAGATTAGAGGTTCACAGAAATTTCTGAACACCTCAAACATGAACACTACAGTGGTAGGTAGCTCTATGCCCTGAGGAGGATGCCCTTGGGAAACTTCAAATTGAGTAACAGTTAGGAACCTAGGAAGTTACCTTACATTTATGTCAAATCTTATATCTATTATCTGATATTATTTTTCACAACAACCTCTTGCAACAGGCAGAGCAGGTATTATTATTATATGGGTCCAAACTGAGGTCCAAAGAAGCAGCCAGCCCAGGTATATACTGCTTTTAATCCAGGGTACTTCCTTCTGAGTGCTATTTGCTGAGATTCACGTGGTTAGCTGAGCAAGAGAGGTGCCACTGCCCGGAGTCAGGGAGCTAGGGCTGGACGTCACCCCCTGGGTCTGAGTTCTTGCTCTATCACATGGTAGCCACGTGTGTGTAAGGACATGTCCCTTTATCTTCTCCTGACTTCATCCCCTCAACTTTAAAATGAGGTGAGGCCTCTCTTAGTCCTATGATCCTTTCCCTATCTGGAGTTTTCTTTGAGTTGCTGGCTTTGGGATCTGGAAATCATGGGGACTATTTGCTACGCTGAATAAGCCAGAGTTCGGGAACAATGGTATTTGCTATCAGAACACAGAAGGTAGAAGAATAGGCCAACCATTAAAAGAAATAATAATAATGACAATAATAATTGAGAGTTTTGTGTGTGCCACGTACTATACATGTCTTAACTCATTTAATACAACATTCCTATGAGGTAGGTGCTACTGTTTTTCCCTGCTCTACAAGCAAACAAACAAGATAGGCAGAAGAGACCAGCACAGATATATATGCAACTTGACCAAGCAAGTTTCCTAGCTGAGCCAGGATTTAAATCCAGACAGTCCAGCTCTGGAGTCCATGCTCTTTACATCAGAGTTCAGACCTTGGCCTTGCAACCTGCTAAGGTATGACCTTGGGCAATCTTAACTTAACCTCACTGTGATGAGACTTCAGCTTTTTCCACGGTAAATGGGCATCTTAATATAACTTACCTCATAAGCCTCTTTGAGAAGCAAATGAGATAATGCAGGTAAAGCACATAGAAGGCCCTTGCACATACTAAGTACTAAAAATTGTGGAGGCACCAGGGGTGTCTGGGGGGCATGTTAACCCCCATCATCTTCATCAACACCCCTCAATCTACACCTCATAAAATGTGCTTGCCCGACAAATGCGGCTCAAGCCACTAACTTCCTTTCTTTCAACCACATTGCTTCCCTTAAGTCAGGAGTGGGAAACCTTTTTTCTGCCAAGGGCCATTTGGATATTTATAACATCATTCGCCGGCCATGCAAAAATATCAATTTAAAAATTAGCCTGCTATATTTGGTCAAATATTTAATTAACTCACCCCTAATGCCTTGGCAGGGCCAGACCAAATGATTTCATGGGCCTTATACAGCCCGCAGGTCAGATGTTCCCTACCTCTGCAAGCCCTTCCTATAGAAATTCCAAAGATGCCACTGTCAGTAATTGATACTACTACTATTGCTACTAGTAGTAGTATTAGTAGTGCAACTAGTACATGTTGTTGTTTCTATTATTAACTAGAGGCCTGGTGCATGAAATTCATGAACAGGGGTGGGAGGGGTGTCCCTCAGCCTGGCCTGCACCCTCTCCAATCTGGGACATCCGTCTCATAATTTGGAACCGCTGGCTCCTAACCACTTGCCTGCCTGCCTTCCTGATCTCCCCTAACCGCCTCTGCCTGCCTGCCTGATCAACCCTAACTGCCTCTGTCTGCCTGCCTGATCGCCCCCTAACCGCTCCCCTGCCAGCCTGATCACCCCTAACTGCCCTCCCCTGCCGGCCTGATCACCCGCTAACTGCTCTCCCCTGCTGGACTGATCGCCCCTAACTGCTTGCTCCCCTGCCAGCCTGATCACCCCTAACTGCCTCTGCCTCGGCCCCTGCCACCGTGGCTTTGTTCGAAAGGAAGTCAGACATCCGGAAGATGTCCGGTTGACCTGGTCTAATTAGCATATTACCCTTTTATTAGTATAGATACTTAAGTCACAGAGAAAGATGACATCGACATAGAAGGACCTTCAACCAAGCATTCATTTTGGAGCACAGAAGGCTGAGAAGGCTATAGATCTTTCTGGAAGAGATCAATTAATTACTAGCCAGATTTTACCTGGCTAGGGGTGGCACCTTCTAAATCACTGGGTTCTGTTTTCTGAGGCCCTTCTTCTCACTTATGCATTTTGCAGCGGGAGGTGAGCTGTTTCGGGGGCTCAGAGTGTGTCCCTGCTCTAACTGTGCCCTCTTTGCCCTAGGCACAGGGGTCACCACCTACTCGGTGCACCCGGGCATCGTCCGCTCCGAGCTGGTCCGCCACTCCTTCCTGATGTGCCTGCTCTGGCGGCTCTTCTCCCCCTTCCTCAAGTCAGCGCGGGAGGGGGCGCAGACCAGCCTGCACTGCGCCCTGGCTGAGGGCCTGGAGCCCCTGAGCGGCAAGTACTTCAGGTGCGTGGAGGCAGCGCAGGTTCTCTCCCCACCTGTGCATGGTGACACTCACCGTTCCCTGTTTGCGCCTCATAGCAGAATCCAGGTTTGGTTTGGGCCTGCAATCCAGGTTTGGGTTGGGCCTGCAAACCAAATGCTGTGACTTTTCCAAGGGAACTTACATTAGAAACTTGGCAAGAGTTGCTTTCCTGGCTCTATTTTATATCTTGTGCCATGTTTCCAGGAAAGAAAGCTTTGTAGCTTTCTGAGAGCCGTAAGAGAAGGCTGTCCCCGTTGACGGTGCCTTGGGAAGGATATTAGCAGGCTCCCTCGTTGAACCTTTGGCTGACTTTTCCATGCATTCCTTAATACCACTTAGCACAATGCACCAGGGCAAGGCCACACTCCCCAGGGTGAACTCTGTCTCCCCAGGCTGCCAAGATCAGCACTATCTGTTGCAATATAGAAATAGACATTTCAGTGTTGAGTCTTATCACAAATTCAGTTTGGGAATAAAGGGGAGCCTGGGATTAAAAGAGGGAAACACTATATATCTATTTCTATACAAACAGAGCAGAGCAGAGTGTAAGGAAAGGTAATTAACGCATAGGCATTTCTTTATCAGAACTGCATTTTCCATGAATGCAGGCAATGAACTTCAGGATTCGTGGTAATACCTATGACTTTGTCACCCATGAAACTGTAGTATTTTCATGCCCCATTGCAGTTGCAGATTTCTCAAAATGTCACTTCTGCTCGCCACTACTTGGAAATCCTGTGGTTATTAGACCCAGTGCTAGCTCTTGTTATAGATTATATTAGTAAAGAAGCTTATGTGTTACTATGCCATGGATTTACAATATTTAAAGACTGCATTCCAATACAGTTGGTTTCTTTTCATGCAACCTATTTTATACATTTAGAAATGTATTCTGAGAAAGAGGTCATAAACTTTTCCAGACTGTCAATTTCCACTCCTGGATGTTTACATTCTTTCTTTGCCCTCCAGTGACTGCAAGAGGGCCTGGGTGTCTCCAAGGGCCCGAAATAACAAAACTGCTGAGCGTCTGTGGGCCGTCAGCTGTGAGCTTCTAGGAATTCAATGGAAGTAGAGCTGGTGGAAGAGCCACGGCTTTATCAGGTCTGGTTCGTGCCATCATGAAGGGGGACCAAGAAGGCCAACCCTGAGGATGGTCCTCCCGGCTGGCTGCTGCTGTGAATCCTGTCCTCCTCTGATTCTCCTGACCCTTCTGGAAACCTCTGTATACCCAACCCTCTTGTGAGGCTGGCTCATGGCATCAGATGTTCCCATCTACAGAGCATTCTTCTCCAAGACTTGCAGTCGGCCTCCCTCTCGGGGCAGGAGGAGGAGGCAGATGCCAGGCTGAGCACAGGGATGGCAAAAGAGACTGGGAAACTGGGTCAGTTTCCTCACCAGGACCAGAAACGCCAGCCAGCAGGCTCAGCTGAGGTGGCAGGAGCACCAGCGTTACGTATTTCCAGGGACTATAGACTCAAACTTTTGACTAATCTCTCCTCTTTAAATTCTGGTCACAACTCTGGAGTCTGGACCAACTCAGGAAAATCCTGGCTTAACCTTGGCCAACTTTGGTTCCTTCCTCTGAGCACCCTGGAGTCCCTGCATGAAGCTGGGCCTTCCCATTTTCTTTTTCCACTTCTTTTTTAGAAATTGAAAAAAAATTTCTAGCTTTATTGAGATATAATTTTTAATCATGTAGATGGTTTCATTTTCAAAAGCATTCCCTTCACCTCATATTTTTAATAGTTTGTTGATTTTGTTTTTAAAGAAAGACAGGAAGGAAGAGGGAGAGAGAGATATAAATATCAATGATGAGAGAGAATCATTGATCGGCTGCCTCCTGTACAACCCGTACTGGGGATCAGGCCCACAACCCAGGCATGTGTCTTTGCCCGGGGAATTGAACCGGCTACCTCCTGGTGCACGGGACAATACCCAACCAACTGAGCCACACCAGCCAGGGCTTTACCTCAATTTTTAGAGGAAATAGACTACACATCCCATTGCCTTACTTATTTTCTCAGGGTAGCAAGAGAGAAATGGAACAAAATGGGAAGCCAGCCTTCTATTTTAGTGAGTAGTATCTCACCCTACTCACAACCCATAACCTTGTTATAATGTCACATCTTATAATGCATTATTAGGATGGTGTAAAATAAGATGTTTCGATTGGATATTTCCTCAAGTTTCTTCCAGCTCTCCCGTTTTATTATCTAAGAAGTAATGGAAGTGACTTCAATTATACATATGCTACGTTTCACTATAGATTAAGGCTCGAGGGAATGTGGGACTTGATTGAATTTGATACATAGATGCAGAAAAACCACGCTCTGATAAACCCTCTACCTGAAATCATAGGTCTTCTCTCTCTGGCCTCCCTGCTCTCCTGTGCTGCAGCCCTGGGTGACCTGCTGCTTGCCTCAAGTGCTGAAGTCACCAAGAAGAGGTAGAGAGATGACCTAATCTGTGAGCCAATTGAGCCACGAAGTCAGGTTATTGGTTTCTATTCTAAAGCATCCACAGGGCATCTGGTGACAAAAATGCCCTTTTCATCCATAGCAAGTAGACTTTTTTTTTTTAAAACACCTTTTTATTAAGGAAATTTTTAAATAGAAAAAAGTAGAGCAAATGGTATTATGAATCCCCATGTACCTGCCTGTCATCCAGCTTCAACATTAGTGTTCTGTCAGTCTTGTTTCATCTATATTTCCTCCAGGACATTTTTTTGGGGGTGGGGTGGGATATTGGAAAGCACATTCTAGACATCACACATTCATTCATAAATACTTTAATGTGTGTATCTAAATAAGGACATTTGTTTGTTCGTTCGTTTGTTTGTTACTAAATCACAATGCTCTATGTGAATGAAAAAGGGGCTACGCAATAACCCTGGCAAGCTCAGTGAACAAAAGTAACCACACAGGGTGTTCTGACCTCAGAGTCCTAACTGAACGGGTTATAGCAGGCAGTCACATCCCAGTCTATAGCTTCCTTAGCAAAGGTCATTTTTTTTTAAATCCTCACCTGAGGATATGTTTATTGATTTTAGAGAGAGAGAGGCATTGATGTGAGAGAGAAACATCGATCCGTTCGGTTGCCTCCTGTATGCTCTCCAACCAGGAACCAAACCTGCAACCTGGGCATGTGCCCTGACCGGGAATCAAACCTGCGACCTTTGGTGTATTGTACCAACTGAGCAACACCAGCCAGGGTAGCAAAGCTCAGTCTTTACCTTAAGTGAGCTCTGTCCATTGCTCTTATGCGTCTAGGATAATATGTCTTTGAAATGTCAGAGTAATTTTATTTTCTGGACCTCTCTTAGGCACAACTACCAGCACCAGAGCACAAGACCACAGAGTCCCTCTTGTTATCTTGTTCCCATATACCATTTCTATGTGCTGTGAATGTTTATTAACTATTCCCTACCCACCAATGTAAAAGTGTTTCTCCATTTTGCCTTTTATCCAATCCTATGTTTCTCTCCCCACCCCCTCGCCCATGCTTTCTCCCACCTCCTTCATCTACCACCAATGGATTTCATGTAACCCTCTTATGACTCCTCCTTTGATTCTAATGTATAAAATAAGCTGCAAAACTGCCATTCTCCGGAGCCTTTTCTCAATCTGTTAAGATTTTGCTTCCTGTTATATGTCATCAGTTTGGCTCAAATAAACTCATAACAACTCGCTATAGTTTTGAACTTTTCTTATGCTGACATGTAACTGCTAACAACATGAATAATTCCTGAGTATCATTTACTACTTGAAGTTCAAGTTTCCTTGGTTGTCTCACAGAAGTCTTTTTACCACTGGTTTGTTTAAATCAGGGAAAGAGAGATGATTCTCCTGAAAAAAAAAAAAAAGAAGAAGTGGAAGTTTCCCCCCCAGAAGCCCCAGCAAATCTTCTTGTGCCTCATTGGCCTAAATAAATACTGGGCCCTCTCCTGAACCAATCCTTATGGCTAAGGATGGGCTATGTTAATTGGCTTAAGCCAATCACATCCCACACCTGAAGCTTCACCCACTCCACCCAGTGGGGAAGAATAGTAGCTGATACAAAGCACTTAGGTTAATTAGGATTAGCAGTCCCCACAAGTACCCTCTAGGGCAGCTACTATTGCTATCCCCACTTTACTGACTGGCACCGAGAAGTGAAGTAGCTTGCCCAGGTTCACAAGGAGTGGACCCTGGTAGTCTGACTCTAGAACCAACGTTTTTGTTTGTTTTTTTTTAAATATATTTTATTGATTTTCCACAGAGAGGAAGGGAGAGAGATAGAGAGTTAGAAACATCGATGAGAGAGAAACATTGATCAGCTGCCTCCGGCACATCTCCCACTGGGGATGTGCCCACAACCCAGGTACATGCCCTTGACCGGAATCGAACCTGGGACCCTTCAGTCCGCAGGCCAACGCTCTATCCACTGAGCCAAACCGGTTTCAGCTAGAACCAACGTTTTTAACAGCCATGCTCTGTGGCTTCCCAAGGTGGAGGAAGCAACAAATTCCCTCAGGGAACATGAAGGAGCGGAGGGGTGAGGGGAACACTGGGGAAGCAATCAATACGTGCTCCCTCCTGAGACCCGGTGCCTCCTAGGCTGTTGGGTCCACTGGGAAGCCTGGTGAAGAAGGAAGGGGAAAAAGAGGAGGAGGGTGGAAACAGGAAAAGGCCATGCAAGGGTGGGAGACAGGGCTGGTGAGGAGCATGCATGGCATTGATGATCCTGGATTTCTCCTCTGTGCTGGAAGAATAAGCAGACATCGAAAACCGGGGGCACACAGGGCTGCTGTCATGCAGGAGGAGAGCAAGCAGACCATGAGTGTGAGAGCAAAGATTCACACCTGGGTAAGAGTTTAAGAGATAAGCAATGCAAACACTGAGGCAAGAGGCATGGGCTTGGGGTGAGGGCTTTGATGCACGTCAGAGATGGCTGGTTGTAGGTGGAAGAAACAAAGGCATGCACGGGCTGCAAGGAGTTGGCTCCAGCTGCCACTTCTAGGCAGTACGCTGGCATTGCTGTGGTAGCAGAGGGCTTTTGAGTAAACCTGCTCACAAGGCTGGGTTCTTCCACTTCCACACATTCAATCAACCACAGTCCTTTTTATTAAATTGGACTCTTCTCTCTATAGAACTTTTTTTTTTTCCAGAGAGAACAGAATGCTAATACATTCAAAAGATTGTTCCTTAACATATATGGGATCCTTATGTGTGCTTAGAACCCTTTGGCCTATTACATTTTATAATTTTTCATGTTTGTCAGACTACTTGTTAGTAGGATTGGCTTAATAAAGGCCATCCTATTCTTGATTTGTGGCAAATATCTGAAATCTGAAAAACCTTTTTGTATTTTCTCTAAGATACACAGAGACCTGGGGGCCGAGTGCTGGGGACAGAGGGCTCAGAGCCTCAACCTGAAGCAGAGGGGCGGGGCGGTAGTAAGACAGCAGGGCCTGGAACTCAGGGCCAAGCCAGGAGTCTACACGTAGGATCCGCAGGGTCTATAAATGCTAGGAGGAAAGCAATTTGAGTGAGATCCCAGCACCCAAGAGGGAAGAACTTTGCTTTCCCACAGCTTAATGGCCTTAGAAACTTGGGGGGCTGAGGGCTGGCGTTAAGGTCACAGTGTTTGGTGGAGAAATCCCTCCCTTTGAGTTTTAGGGTAGGGGAGCATTGCCTGCATTATCATCTAACCATGGCCTCTGGAAAACACAAAAATCGCCCCAATTCTACTTTCCTCATCACAACATCCATACTGTACATACTCTTCTTTCCTAAAGAATAGCTCTACTTGAAGTATGCATCATTTCCTGCCCTCCTGGCACAGCTCAGCCGGATCAAAGTAGTACAGGACTGGGGTGCTTACTTCTAATCATAAGGCCTAACCTCATTGAAAGAAGTCTGTGGCCCTGGCTGGTTTGGCTCAATGAATAGAGCGTTGGCCTGCGATTGAAGGGACCCGGATTTGATTCCAGTCAAGGGCACATGCCCAGGTTGCGGGGTCGATCCCCAGTAGGGGGCGTGCAAGAGGCAGCAGATCAGTGATTCTCTTTCCTCATTGATGTTTTGATCTCCCTCTCCCTTCCTCTCTGAAATCAATAAAATGTATTTTAAAAATAATAAAAAATAAAAAAGTCTGTGCAATATTAGCTGGCCAGGGAAAGTATTTTAAATCTGAAGTTTTCTATTTTATTTCGAATTGTTGGGTGCACTTATACTTAACAGTAGTGACACCAAATATGCAAGAACTAAGCAGCAAAGAATGCCAAAAAGAAAAAAATGTGAGTATTGGTTTTACATGTTGTTGGCATTTTCATAATGTTGAACAACAGTTGTTCCCCTTGCTTAGATTCTAGGCTCTGTCACTTCTCATGGTGGTCAGGTGCTCCCACAAGACTCAGCCTCCCACAGCACTGCTCCCTGGGAACCATCTCACGCTCTGGCTTCATCTTGTCTCTGTGGAGCTGACTGTCCAACACCAAAAGTGTTGTCTAGTCTGCTCAGCCTGGGCAAGGAACAGGTGCCAGCCTTGGCCTCCTGTCATGTTTCCAGAAGAGACTTGCCTCACGTTAACTACCCAGCAAGGGAAAGAAAGGCCTTAGCTCAGCATAAATGACACTGGGAATCCCATGGCTGAGTCACCATTCAACCTTCCCATCTCTGCTCCTTAGATTTTCCCATGACCACAGAGGCCATTTCTCTTGAAATCTGTCTGTGCTATGGATGTGGCTTCCTGCCTGGTAGAGTGCCCTTAGGATACAGGAGGCAAGATCTGGATGAGAAGGGCTCAGGGATGACAGTCATCCTAGACTTCTCTGCAACGAGGTGCTTCTCTAGCTGCCCCAGGCCCACTGCCTTCGCTATTCCTGGCTTCTGTTAAGCTCTGAAACCATTGGCTAGGCTAGTCCAGGTGAGGGAAAACTTTCCCTCTGGCTTGACAGAGACTGGCCTAAATTTCTTCAACATAAAACTTGTCCGGGACACTACAGGAAAAGGAAACAAAAGAGACATTTGAAAATCAAGAGGCAAATAGTTCCAGAGCATAGATTGCCTCTGTGATGTCTAACCGCACAGATGACCTTGGCTAGCACCTGGCCCTTGTCTGATTCAACTCTGTATTCAGCATGGAGAATCTAGCTTACATCTTCGCCTCTTTTAGTTACAAGACAGACACCCACTTTGAACAAGCTTAGGCCAAACACCATAAAACATTTTGCTCATAATTTCAAGGAAGGGTTGAAACTAAAAAGTGGGAAAGGGCTCTTTCTCTTTTGGTCCCAGATACTTTGAGAACTGGGTGCTTTGGTATAAACATGGCCAAGTCCAAGAACCACACCATGCACAACCAGTCCTGGAAATGGCATCAAGAAATCCCGATCACAAAGATATAAATCTCTTAGGAGGGTGGACCCCAAATTCCTGAGGAACATGTGCTCTGCCAAGGACAACAAGAAAGGCCTGAAGAAGATGCAGGTCAACAATGCCAAGGCCACGAGCGCACATTCCAAGGCTATCAAGGCCCTCACAAACCCAAGGAGGCCAAGCCCAAGGTCCCAAAGGGTGGCAGCTGCAACGTCAGCTTGCCTTTCATTGCTCACCCCAAACTTGAGAAATGTGCTGTGCCCGCATCGCCAAGGATCTCAGGCTCTGTCGGCCCAAAGTCCACGACCAAGGCTCAAACCAAGCCCCAGGCTGTGGCTCCAGCTCCAGCTTAGGCTCCAGCTCCAGCTCCAGCTCCAGCTTAGGTTCCCAAAGGTTCCCAGGCTCCCATGAAGGCTCTACAGTAGAGGCCTCTGTCTGCTGGTGTGTGGGCAAGAAGGACTAGTGTGATCCCCTGGGCTGCTGTCGCTATTTGTACAAATAAACCTGAGGCAGGATCTGTAAAAAAAGAAAAGAAAAAAAGGAGTCTATGTCGCTCAAAAATAACTGGAATTCAAGCATCAAACACCACCATGCTCCCTTCCCTATCTTTTCTCTGATTGTAGACTTCACTTCAGAGTAAGTGGCAAGAAACTTGGCTGTTGAAAACTCAAGCTCCGCACCTTTTGGTTTCTACTACTTGTGTGTGTGTGTGTGTGTGTGTGTGTGTGTGTGGTTTCTACTATTGAACAGACAGTGCAGGTGTTTTTTATTTGTAGTATTTAAAGAACCTCAGGTTTGGCTTGGGTCAGATGCTCGCTGTGAAGCACTCAGCTATAGTACGGGAGGGAGAGCCATGTAAGAATGTGACAGCTGGAGGAGTGGCATTTCAAATCAGTGAGAATAATATAAACTATTCAATAAATGGTGCGGGGCAAATAGCTATCCAAATGAAAACATAGGTTAGATTCCCCATCTTGCACTATTCATAAAAAAAAGTACTAGATGGATTCAAAAAAACAAAAAATTGTAGAGGTTGCCTCTGGAAAGGATTGATGGGAGATAATACTTCAATTTTTAAAAAAGCAGAATATTTTCACTTTTAACTTGGAAATAAGAAGTTAATTTTAACAGACATTGTCGGCTGCCACTGTCACTGTCTATGACTGATTAAACTATTGTGGTGCTCTCAATCCTAGCTGTGTTTTAAAACATATAAAGTGCCAATGCGTAGGTCTTACCTCAGAGAATCATATTTCATTGTTCTATTCTTGGGAGCTGAGCTGGCCCAGAGGCCAAGCTCACACGCTGAGGACGGTAGAGGGAAAGATGAAAGGAACCTGGGTTGCTGATGATAAAGCAATGAGTCACTGAATTAACCAAGACTGGAGCTGCCCTCCCTTGTTACATGACACAATAAATTGTTGAAGTCGACGTCCTGATGCAATAGTATTATGTTGAGCCATATAGAATTACTGGTATTCTATCATTTTTGTGTGTTTTCCTTTAAAAATTTTTTATTAAATTTATTGGGGTGACATTGGTTAATAAAATTATATAGGTTTTAAGTGTACAATTCTATGATACATCATCTGTATATTATTGCATTGTGTGTTTACCATCCAAAGTCAAATCTTCTGTCACCAAATATTTGATCTCCTTGACCCCTTACTAACTCCCCTCCCCCTCCCCCCTTTCCCTCTGGTAACCATCATACTGTTATCTGTGTCCATCAGCTTTTGTTTGTTTGCTCTGGGTTTATTTGCTGCTTTCAGTTTCATATCCCATATAAGAGTGAAATCATATGGTTCTTGACTTTTTCCGTCTGACTTATTTCACTTAGCATGATATTCTCAAGATCCATCCGTGTTGTTACAAATGGCAGTATTTCATCTATTCTACCATTTTAAAACCTACTTTGCCCCACCAGTACTGCTGATCCAAGGCAGATGTCTTTCTGACCTACTTTCATCACCTTCAATATCCTCACCTGTAAAGTAAAATTTTGACACCTGTTTATTATATTTTTCCCCACTGCAAAGATTTGTCATCTTCTGTTAATTTCAGCATTCACAGGCATAACTGAACTAACATCTCAATACAGAGTCTTAAATAGCTTTGGCATACTTTCATAGGTGTTCATACAAATTTTAATCTATGTGTACAATCTTTTTTTTCTACAGGTAGATTATGCTATCTCTTAACCAAAACAATCAGCTAAGAAGATCATAGAACATGAGGTACAATTTGTTCTATAGGAGTAGATTAACTGCTAAACAAACAATGCTAAATTTTAGTGGCTTAATACAATAAAAATTGATTTCTTGTTCATACCACAGTCTAATACAGGAATGGGAGTGGGTGGGAGCTCTGCTCCACATAGCTTTCAACTCAATAAAATTATTAATGTTGCTATCATCATCCAATATTTTGTGTGCTAATGGTACCAGTTAGTTAATTAAAGGATTAAAAAATACAAAATGTAATTATATTCAAAGTATATGCAATTTAAACATAGTTTCATAAAAATGTAAATTGTCCCTGGCTGGTGTAGGTCAGTGGGTGGTGTGGGCCTACACACCTAAGGGTCTCAGGTTTGATTCCTGGTCAAGGGCACATACCTCAGTTGCAGGTTTGCTCCCTGCCCTGGTTGGGATGAGTGCGGGAGGCAAGCAATCAATGTGTCTCTCTCACATCGATGTTTCTCTCTCTCCCTCTCCACTTCCTCCCTTCTTCCCTTCTACTCTCTCTGAAAAAAGCAATGGAAAAAATATCCTCAGGTGAGGATTAACAACAACAAAAAAGTAAATTAACGAAAGGCAAAAATAAAAATTATTTTTAAATGTCTTAGGTTATTTTTTTTCTAAAATATTTAAATTATCTATCAAAAATTAAAAGGCAAAATACACTATTGCTATGAATATCAACATTTTAAATCAAAGCTATTTCAATAAAGCTGAATTTTTTAATTTTCTAAATTTAATTAATTCTGTGAACTTTTATAAAAATAGAACTATTCATGATCCTAATGCTCAATGTCCATTTAGTTGCCAATGTAAACGTGGATATCATGCCTCATGCATGTTTCCTCTACACCTACATGGCATGTCTATCAATTTTAAAGCAATATGAATTGTTTATTATTTAACCTCCATTAAAAGTGTTGCAGCTCTAGCCAGTTTGACTCAGTGGATAGAGCATCGACCTGCGGATTGAAGGGTACCAGGTTTGATTCTGGTCAAGGGCATATGCCCGGCTTGCTCCCCAGTTGGGGGCATGCAGGAGGCAGCCGATCAATGATTCTCTCTCCTCATTGATGTTTCTATTTCTCTCTCCCTCTCCCTTCCTCTCTGAAATCAATAAAAAAATATATTTTTTAAAAAGTGTTGCAAACACACATTAGTATATGAAGAGACAAGAAAATAGACGTAGCACTACTGAAAACAAACCTGTTTCAATACAAGCATCTACTAAACTCACACTGAGAAAGAATTTGACAAGTTCATTAATTTGTCTTTTCTCCTCCCCAATTGCTCCCTCTGTTCAAATCCTTCCTGCACTCAGAAGTAGCAGCATGATCTACACAGCTTCAAAGCATTTGGAAACAGTTGAGATGTGTTTACCTGGAGTTTACTGTTAGTCGTGAGAGCAGATGTTCAGGCTATTTGATTGTGATATGTCAGAACTTAGCACCAGAGCCTCAGTAACAGAGATGTCCACTTAAATACATTTACAGACTGACATACCCGATGTGGGGTTGGGGGGATGAGAAGAGATAAACCAAAAATGTGTGTATTTATATGCATAGCCCATGGACATGGGCAATAGGGTAGTGAAGACCTGGCGGGGCGGGGGGGGGGGGGGACGGGTAGAGACTGGGAGGAGGGGAGGGAAATGGGGAGTATCTGTAATACTATCAAAAAATACATTTACTATATTCTTGTGTAACCTTAAATAAATTTATTATATTCTTATGTATTTTTGGTGAAATGTAGGGCTTTCAAAGGTGCATGACCAAGGGAAGGAGCCCTTCTTGCCTGGGTGTAAGGGCATTACTGTTTACATAGTCCTGGAATGGGCACTGGGAGTCCAGCCCCGGGAATTCCCAGAAAAGGCCCTTTTCATGTGCCTGGACCCATGTCTACCATAGAGGTTTACCGTCAACCCGGGATGTAAGAAAGTGTTTACTGAACATATGATCATTTTGCCTCATACAGCATCTGAGAGTGTATGAGGCAGTAGTAAATAACTCAGATAACAACATGGTACTGTAGGGAGATGAAGTGAATGGTGTGGTAACTGTGGGTGTGTATGGGTTGCCCAAAGCACTAGTATTTGAAAGCGTGCCACATGCCCACTCAGATTTGACTTCCTGATTTCCTCAGCACTGAACTTATTCACTCCTTTCAGTCTCCCATTCCCACGACAAGGACTACACCTAGACACCTTCTTATCACACGAGCTTGCTGCTCTTCAGATATCTTAACTTCCAACATCCTACTCCAACCAAACCTCCTACTCCTCCAGCTTTTTCCTTTGCCAGTTCTCCGGCCACACTATTACCCATGTCTAGCAATGGCCAAGCATGGAAGGATCCAACTCTCTGATTTCTACACGCCAAGAGTGCTGCTGGAGAAAATCACTCCACCCGGCAGACTGGGGCCACTATCAATCACCAATCACTGGTCATCGATGTCAACTGGGCTTTCAGCACTGCCTGATCATCTGTTCTCCCATAGCTAGGATGGATGCAGGGAAGCTTATACAATTTGTGGGGCCATCTTTAAGAAGAGAATACAAAATGAACAGACACAAAATTAGGTACAAAAGTGGATGTTGATCTACTGGTAAAATGAGAAAAAAATCATCAACCATGCATAATGGGGGAGCTGGGGATTTGAGGTTTTCTGAGATCTCTTTAGGATTTTACCAGCAACGCTTGCATGAAAATGCTTTCTGATAGCAACTTGGTTTCCCCTCCCCTACTAGAATACAATTCCCAGCAACTCACAGGGGCCAGGTAAATTTCAAAAGCTTCACAGTGAACCTGCCCCTGAGTTTACAACACCTAATTCATGTCCTCTCCTATTCTCAAGCCATTCAACCCACCAGCTCCCTTGAACCATTAACAGGTGATTTTTCCCTCTGACTTCATAGATGATATCGAAGCCATCAGCCATCAACTCCCTCAACTTTCTGCTCCCAAACCAGCAAACTTACCTGTATCCCACTCATATTTTCTTCCTTTCCACTTTCTACATTAGGTGTTACTCCATCCATTTTTAATCTTCATCTTGTGAATTTCTCTTACAGTGGTCTTTTAGTTTCATCAAAGATAGAGTTTGCTTCTGTTTGTTGCCCTCCTTGGCTCTTTCCTGCCCATCTAAGAGGTGCCCACCTTAGTCTGGAATAGGGGGGAGAGATCACAGAAGACTTCCTGAACCAAGTGGCCTGTGTTTAAGCAAGGCCCCAACAATGAGTCACCAGGTGAAGAGGAGGGAAAAAGTGGTCTAGGCCGCTGGCTCAGAAGGGCAAAGAGTATGTCTCCTCTGAGAACCTGAAAGAAGGGTGTGGGGTGGAAGGTGAAAAATGAGCCATTTGACCTTGAGAAGCTTAGTTTGGAAAAAGGCTCTTAAACAGATACTTCAAAATGTTCACTTTAATCAATGATTTCTGATTCAGTATATGCTACAGTCTATACAACTTAATTCAACAAACCTTTATTTACTGGTAAATAATGCATAAATAATTTGTAGGTAACTCAAGGTGAGCAAGAGGTGGTCCTTGCCCTCAGGAGATTATGGTCTATCAGGTAATCAAATAACAAATACAATTGACTATCAAGTGGGCAGAATAGGAGAGCTTTAAGTGACACAGAAGGGTTAAAGGAGTATATTTTATGTCATTTATATTTTAACCATAATAAAAACAATTAAATGTTCCATGGATTCTGGGGTTTGTATCTACTTAAGAAGACGTTTCATACCTCAAGATTATAGAGAAGTCTGTTTATTCTTCTAGAAGTATTATTTAATCTGGAGTTGATTGGAGGTGCACCTTTTGGATGGGTGTTTGAGGTGAAGAGGCGTCTGTGACCGTCAGGGGAGGAAGTGACAAGGACCTGAAGTGAGGTGATGAAGCAGAAGGACCAGGTTCTTCCGACTGGGAAGGTAGGATAAGAATTGGCTTTCAACTAGATATGTGCTTAATGCATGGTAGGTATTTGAATGTTTGTTGAATGAGGAGGGGGAAGAGTTAGTCAATACAGAGAACTCCTGAAGTTTCTAACCCAAACAGCATGCATAATAGTAATAATAACATTAATACTAATAGCCACTGAAGGAGGGAGATAAAGTTTATGGGTGGATTAGGATGTGTTACATTTTGGATGTGCTAATGTTGTTTAGGTGCAAGTCAGCCATGTGGGTGAGTTCCACAAAGCAGTCAAGAGGCAGGTCTTATGTGGAGAAGAATTTAGGCAGACAAATTTGGTTTAGAACACATGATGATTGCTGAAACTATGAGGCTGTATGGGAGAGGATAAGAGTGTCAAGGGAGAATAGAGCCTCAAAGAATTTCAGCCTTTAAGTGGAATGAAGAGAAAGTATAGCAGAGAAGTAAATAATTTATAGAGATGGCACTTGAAATGGGCTTGAAGAAAGGGTTTTGACAACAGAAGACTGGAGGGTGAGGTAGTGGAGGTGGTGAAGGAAGGGTTCCAAGCAGAAATAACATGAAGAACAGAAAGAAGGGAAAGACTCCACCAGAGATGCCATTCAGAAACCAGAGGCCATTCAGTAACCAGTTGAATGATGTGTAGAAGAATTGAAAGTTTCAAGGATGGATTAGCCAAACATTATTACTGTGAATGAAAGGATGATGACCAAGATAAGGCCATTTTCCTCAGGGACACTGTGACTATTGCTATTTGGTTGCTTGGATATGAAGAGAGTCTACTAGCATTTGATCTACTTTGTTAAGCTCAAGCCAGAGGTATCTGGTAACTTTGGAGTATCTCAGGTTTCTAAACATAGTCAGTGGTCCTGTATCCTAGATTTAGATTGGGGGTTCCAATTTGCTTTGTTATGACACATCTCCTTTTGTTTTTTAAAAAATCTTTATTGTTGAAAGTATTACATATGCCCCTCTATATCTCCCATTGACACCCTCCAGCCCCCACCCCAGGCCTTCACCTCCTTATTATCTGTGTCCCTGGTTGATTACCTCCTGCCCACCCACCTTCCCCTGCTTTCCCTCCGAGATTCCACACTGTTGTGACACATCAGGTGGGTTTCAGGTGTACTTTTATCATTACTTTTGTTTGTGTGTTTTTTTAAATGAGGAATTGGAAGAGATCATGTTTCTGGGGAAGGGAGATAATGGTAGCAATGTCCACGGCTCAGATATTATACTGCAAACACGTGCTCCGAGAAGGTGGCAAGAAAACAAATTAAGCCAAGTTCTGTTTTCCCCAAAGACCTTATACTTGGTTTCAAAGAGTCACAATTGGGTTGATATTTAAGACATCAAACAGCATTACAAAATATTTCAGAGTGCCATTTTTCATTCATCACACAGGCAAAGACCTGTAAAGTCTGGTAACTGTTGAGGCAAGGGTGTGGGCACGCAGGCACTGTCCCACACAGCTGGTGGGACATTTATTTGCTTGACCTCTTTGAAAGGCAACTGGCAAGACTTACTAAGGGCACATCCCCTCTGACCCAGGGTATTCTGGGCAAGATAATTAATTGCAGTATAATTTGCTGTGGCAAACAATGGAAATGACCTAAAAGGTCCATGAATAGAGGCTGGTTAAATAATTAGGGCATGCCCTAGCCGGTGTGGCTCACTGGATAGAGCATCGGCCTGGGGACAGAAGGGTCCCAGGTTCGATTCCGGTCAAGGGCATGTACCTTGGTTGCGGGCACATCCCCAGTAGGGGGTGTGCAGGAGGCAGCTGTTTGATGTTTCTCTCTCATCGATGTTTCTAACTCTCTATCCCTCTCCCTTCCTCTCTGTAAAAAATCAATAAAATATATTTAAAAAATATAAAAGGTCCATGAATAGAGGCTGGTTAAATAATTAGGGCATGCCCTAGCCAGTGTGGCTCACTGGATAGAGCATCGGCCTGGGGACTGAAGGGTCCCAGGTTTGATTCCGGTCAAGGGCATGTACCTTGGTTGCGGGCACATCCCCAGTAGGGGGTGTGCAGGAGGCAGCTGATCGATGTTTCTCTCTCATCGATGTTTCTAACTCTCTATCTCTCTCCCTTCCTCTCTGTAAAAAATCAATAAAATATATTTAAAAAAAATAATTAGGGCATATCTTTTGGTTGCAGTCCATGGGATACTTTAGTTGTTACTGCTGTTTATATATGAAATAGCTCTGGAACTAGAGACAAGAAACTGTTGACACTGGTAGTGTCTGAGAGGGGGCTGGGCTGAGGGGACAAGGATGGGAGGGACTTTTCACTTACCTTCTATACCTGATGAATGTGTGATCTCCACCTACTACCCAATTAAAGCAAAAAAAAAAAAAAGTCTCGTAGTAGAGCATACACTAACAGTCTTTAACACATAGGAAACTTGAGATAAAGTCATTAGTTATAATGGGACTCCTTTAGAGAAGCTTAAGAGATGAAGGCCATCTGATCTTTCCCACCTACTTTCTCCACACAGACCATGAGGCAGGAAGGAAGGGAAGGGTAAGAGCAAGACAGCACAAAGAAGTCATGGAGCCAAGCTGGTAGGACAGAGACTTTATTGTGGCTGCTTGTAGTAAAACATTCAACCCTTCCACATGTTGTTTGTTTTGCTGGAGACCACAGTGTGACGCTCAAAGGCCTTTAACCTCATCTTATGCCAGTCTAGCCAATGGTTGCCTATGTTATAGCTCAACTAGTTGGAGGAAAAAAGTCAGGAAAATCTGGTTTAACATCCCAAGTTAAGGGCTGCGAAATCTGCAGACCATTCATATAAAGTGCTTATGTTCAGTGCAAAAAGGGCAGGCTCAGAGGGGCAAGCAGATACCAGGGAATGACGTTTCCCGGGAGACAGGTGCATTCTGACTCAAAGGAAAAGCCACTTGTCCAACTTTCCCCAAAAGGGATCAATTATTTTGTTTGCAGACTTCCTGCCATCAGGATGAAAACTCTGAACCTGGTAGATGCCTAATACTTGTTTATTTTACTATCAAAACACCTGGCTCCGAGGGAAATGCACAGGGTTCTAAGCACCAGAGATGCTGACTTCGCTTCTGGTTCCTGTTTGTCTCAGCAGCAAATGTGAGCTCAACAGGCTGAGCTCTGGCCGGTGGGAAGCTCAGAGCTGTGAGCTGCTCTTGGGCCTCTCCTTTGCAAATCCACGTCACTGAGCACGACAGACCCTTTCTAAAACACTGTCACATCTCAGGTGGGAATACAAGCCCACATGAAAGGAGCACATCACCTCGTTTCACCAGCCGGATGGGACCTATTCATTGTCCCCTGGTCTGATTCTTGTCTGCAGGCCACCTTCAAAGCAAACCCTTGACCCCCTTCTCTGTTGAGACAGAGAAGGCACTGCCCTGTCCTGACCCTGGGTCTCTGCATATCGCCCTGAGGCCCTGAAGAGTTTGGAGAGAAGAAGGAGAGGAGAGGAAGTGGTTTCCTAACCAGTTGAAGGGGCACGAATAGGACTGTCACTCAAATAGGCAAAGTCTAGCCATTCATTCTAAGATTCTGGCTACCATTTCTCGCCCCAGACTCTCAAAGAGGGAGCCACATCCTCTCACTTTACAGCAGGGATAGTCACAGAAGCTGGCTCTGTGCTTGTAAGCAACCCCTGCATTCCCGTTTGGAGAGGCTGGCCTTTCTCTCCCTGTTGGATGAAGTCAGTGGTGCTCCTCCTGTCGTGTCTGAGGTTCCAGACCCGATCACTTGTATGTGCACCCACAGCTTTCAGATGCCAGCACCTGAGGGAGGACCCTTCTGTTCAGACTACCATCCAAAGACTCAGGGTAACTCCTTGTGCTTTGAGAAGAGACACTTGGAGCAGTGTTATTCCACAGGTAGCCTTTGCTCCAAAACCATCTCTGAGTGCTGGGAAGGCAAGGGAGGGGAAAGAGGCAATCCGTTCGGTGCTGCTCTGTAATTCATGATAAAACCCTTTTAGTCACGAGGAGCTACTGGAATGTCTCTACAGAGGGGACTGTGTACACAAACAGGATGACCCGGGTTAAGAACCAAAACGCAGGGAAGTTTCCAGACAGGCAGAAGTCTAAATAAAGTGCCTCTTTTCAGTGGGGAAGAGTTTCATTTGTTCAGGAATGCTTGCGCGTAAACATGAGTGTGCAGGAACGTGCACGCCATGCATGCACTCTGAGGTAGGAAGGCTGGCCATCTCCAGACAAGCAGAGTCCACAATCCTAGAGAAGCCTGGCACTTGTGTGAAAGGCCCGGTCTTTGCCCAAGATGGCAAGGAGGGTCCAATCCAGCTCCTTCCGACCTGGGCAGAGCCAGAGAAGTCTCTCTGCACAGGAGGAAAGAGGCGGAGAGCATCCCCATCACTCCTGTCCCAGTTCCCAGGGCCCACTGCCCGTGGTCACTTCCGGGAGCCGGAGCCAAGAGCACCCCGGGCCTGGCTTGTCAGTAGCCACTGGGTGCAGATGTCTTGCACTACAGCGTCCCCGCTGCTCTTGGCGGCCTGCTGCACCTGCTGGACGAGGGCTGTGGCCCGTGAGTGTTCCTGCTTCACGGCAATCAGATAGGCAGAGCGCAACTTGCAACATGTCAGGTAGGCCTGAACCTGGCAATGGGCATGAGAAGTGGAAAGGAAACGTCACTGACAGATCAATGAGAAACACACAGCACTGCACCAGAGCTCAGGCACACAAGCTGCCCCTTCTCGCCCACCGGATCGATCACTGGGTTCCTATATTATAGCAACTCCTTAAACATCCTGGACGCTAGGCTATTACAAACAAGATATGAATTTCAAAGAGAAGGAGGCAAGCAGGAAGGCAGAGTCTGGCCTCTGCCTTTCCCTCCTCACTATCTTGGGCTCTCCAGCTTCCTCCTGACTTTACCCTCCACAAGCTGTGACTTTAGTTACTTGGATGATTATTGGATTGATGTCTGTCTCCTTGACTAGAGTTTCAGATCCCTGAGCGCAGGAATAGTGTCTGCTTTTTCTACTGTGAGTTCCTGGTGCCTAGCCCAGGGCCTGGCATGTAGTGGGTGTTTAATAAGTATGCATCAAGTGAATGAATGAACAATTATCCCTGTCCCCTACAATGGGCACATAGATCCCACTCCTTGCTTTTTGTTTTTAACCTGCTGGATTTAAACTCTTTTAGCAGGAAATTTGGGGAATAAAACTTATAAGCATAATTAGAAAAGGTCTAACTTTTGTTGTTTGGATCAGAGCAAGCTCCGTTTTGGGTACAGGTGGTGTTTCTCCTATTCTCTGGACACCCTCAATCTCACGAATCCCCAGCTTGGTGAAGACGAAAACCCCTTCTCCCCTGGCCCCGATCTCACCAGCACCTCCCTGATTGGTCAGCGTGCCAGGCCAGCCAACAGCGAGGCCCTCACAAGCGCCCCAAGCTCTCATTAGAAGCTGCCTTTCTGCTGTGACAGTCCCTCCTGACGGTTGGAGGGGACCCTGCTCTCTTCGTGTTTCAATGCTCCAGATTCTTTTTTGCCTTGGTCACTAAAGTCTTTCTTTCCTAAGCTCAATTACAGTTCATCTCCTACAGCCTGATGCCTGGCATGTTCTGAGCTCACTAAAGTGATCAGGTCTTGCTGTTTGGATATCCAGCTGTTGCCCCATGATACTGTCCTCACGCAGGCACTTATGTGTGTTAAATATGTTACACAAGTTGGCAGGCAAAATTCCTACCAAGAGAAGGAGGGCATTGTGCCAGAAAGGCTGGAATAGGAGCGAAATGAACCTATTTTGGGGCAAGATTTTGTAGCCTGAGACTACTAAAGTGCATTAAAACAGCTGCTGAGCCCTGGCCGGGTGCTCAGTGGTTAGAGCATCAGCCCGTGCACTGAAGGGTCGTGGTTTGATTCCAGTCAAGGGCAGGATGCAGGTTCGACCCCCAGCCCCAGTTGGGGCACATGCGGAAGGCAATCAGTAGATGTGTCTCTCTCACATTGATGTTCCCCTCTCTCTCTTTCCTCTCCCCTTCGTCCTTTTCTCTCTCTTTCTCCCCAGCTCCACCCTCCCTTCCACTCTCTCTAAAAAAATCAATGGGAAAAAAAAACCTCAGGTGAGGATTAACAAAAACAAAACAAAACAAAACAAATAAACAAAAAACAACTGCTGAAAAACAACACTCTGAAAAGCAATGACTCTCTGGATGCTAGTGCACGTCTGTCCCGGGGTCAGAGCCCCTGTCCTGTTGAGTGGGAGGCTGACTGAAGGCTTGGAAAAGGACCGCAGTCTGGGAGTCAGGGAACCTGGGTGTCTGGCCTGGCTGTCGGCTTCTCATTTTGATTCTAGAAAAGTAATCTTCCACATTTCAGAATGTCAATTCCATCCTTTCCATAGGATCTCATCAGGGTGTTGCAGAAATAAAGAAATGTTAAGAATATATTTGCCTTAAGCCCTCACATGAAAAATGCCCTAAAAACACACTCCAGGGATTAGCACTGCTGCCACCGGACTGGCTCCGTGGTTGCGTAAGAATTTGTTTGCCTGACACCAGTTTTCTTCACACTCAGCTGCTGGTTCATTCCCCTGCTAGTGGCTGCGGAGGGCTGGGCTTTCCCAGGCCTGTCCGGTCCTCTGGATGGCAGGTGGATCGGGCCTGCCGTGAGCCACAAACGAGCGGCTGGGGATACTTTGACTCTGGCTGGCCCTCCGTGCAAAGGCAAGGCGAAGCGAAGGTTCCATGATTTCTTACTGAACAGGGAAGAGCTCAGAGGCTGCAGGGGAAAGGCCTCTTCCAGAGAATGTGACACCAGTGGGTACTTGTTGGTCAAGGGTTGGGTGTGTTTTTTTTCCTGCTGTAGAGGGTTCCGTTTTCCTTCCAGAATAAAGAAATGCCTGCCCACTCTGGGAACCTCATCCAATGGATCACCTGATGGTGGGAGTGGGGGACTTCAGAGGGCTGTCTGAGAGAAGACCGCCACAGAAAATGAAGATTCAAGAGCAGCCTAGGGCATGTTTGTCTCAGGGATAAAGAAATGGAAAGGCAAAGGCTCATGTGGTCAATGGTCACGCATTCCCCATCTATTCCCTCCCATCACACCCCTATCTGGGTCCCGGCTTCCCCTCTGGATAACAAGGAAGCCGAGATGCAGGTTGAACAGAACTGCCAAGGAGAGCAAGGAATAAAGGGGACAGGGCAAGCCTGGTGATGTGCATGAGCATCACAGGGTAGGAGGCAGTGCTGCTCACCTTGTTGTCATCGTTGTGTATTGCCTGGATCAGGCCCTCCAGCTCCTGTGAGGACAGAAACACAGCCGATGTGAGAGCAAGGAGCATCCCCGGGAAAGCTGGGGCCCAATCCAGTTTTAGCCCAGCTGGTCTGACTCCAGGATGGTGACACCTGCCCAACTTTTTTATAAACTCAGCTCCTGCCATAAGAGCAACAAAGGGAATCTAATGATAACACTAAGCTTAGGAATTTGAGAAGGATCGGCTCTCAAGAGGCATGTTCTTGGCCTTCACAAACGAGGTGGCTCTGCCACAGGGCAACACTCTCACAGGCAACATGCCTCAAAGGCCATCTGCAGACCTAGCTTTGAGGCATAAAGTGTTATATCACTTTATGAAATTGTGGACCATCTGCACAATCACAGACACTCAACTCCAACAATCCATAGAATCACTTCTAAGTGCAAACAACATTAGAAATGGAGTTGAGGGCCACTTATCACCATGACTCTTCTTCCCAGAGAAGGGTTGGTTAGAGCGAGGCCATTATTACAGCGGGTTAGAAAGATAAAGGAATCCTGTAGAGTTTCAGGTGCATTGTGGGGAACAGAAATCTAAAGAGGGGACATGAAGATGCTGAAATGGAGGGAGGAGCCAGAGGCTGGGAGTGAGCGCACCTGGGGTGGAATTCTCTTGAAGGCTTCCAAGCAATTGAGGAGGATGGTGTCCCCGTCACTCTTGGCTGCCATGCCTGACTCACTGACACATTTGAGCAGCTGTCGGATCTCACTGTATTTCTCCCTCTCCACCAGCTGCCGGGCAGCTCTGCAGTAGGTCGCGGCAGCATCCAGCTGGAAGTCCTAGAATAGAAGGTGGATGATGGGCTGAGGGTGGCATGGGCATTACCAGAGGAAAGAAGGCAACCTTTAAAAAGCTCCTGCTATGCTTGGTGTAAGTAAGCCATATTGATTGTAGTCACAATAGAAAACACACATAAACAAAACCAGCCAAAAGTTCCTCTTTTGGAGTCAAGCAAACATTTAGGAAGCAACCATAAAAATCATAACCTCAACATTTAAATTGGTACATCTTACTTGCTGTTGTATCTGAAATCAGAGTCACAACAGCGTTCATTCTCGCTCTAATGAGTCACCTTTTCTTGGGAAGACAGATGTTGGGGATGGTATTTGCTGTCCGGGACACTTGGTGCTGTTAAGAGGTGCCTTTGTGTACGGAAACAGACCAATTCATCAAAAGACTGATTTGCTGGAAACATCAGATAACCCTGAACTTCAAGCCTGGTCTAGGACAATCCTCCCTGGGGTCTGGGAGCAGCTGTCACTCTGCCTGCCACCAGGGGTGTCTGTGTGTGGAGAGCTTTGTCCAACACTGAAAATGGTGGGAAGAAATAAATCTGCCGGTTGTTCATGAAGTCGTTGATCCTTGAGACACGCCTAAAGCTTACGTTTAAGACCCTGCCTGCCCAGGATGATGGTCCTCAGGGTGTCTGCGTGTAGCTGTGCGGTGGGGGGTGGTCTGGAGAAACCGCTCAGCTCCCTGTGTTGTCGGTGCCCTGCTCTAGCGTGGCTCCAGTGACACAGCGGTGCCTGCGTCCTTTACTCACAGGCAACAGAAAATGTGCTCATCAAGCCAGCTCCTGGGCAGATGGAAGATGGAGGGCCAGCCCTTGTTGCCAGGATGGGGGTGGGGGATTCTCCTGCTGAAGAGGAAACCCCCCAGCCACCTCCTCTGGCTATGCTCCCCTGCGAGGGTGAGCGAGGCTCTGCAGGGAACCAGTGTGGGCAAGTGTCCTAGACTTGTTTCAGGAATTTATTTGATAGCTTTTGATGAATTTGTCATTGGTTACTTGGCTTTTGACAAAGTGGCCTAGAGTCTTGAATTTAACCCAGTTCTGTAACAACCACCTCCTTGATTTCATCCTGATATACATGTGAATCTACTATTCTGGGGATACAATTTTCTGAAGAATAATGTCTCACAGAGCTGGTCGCCCTCAGCATAATCTCGAGTAATCCAGGTCATACCTGCAGAACACGGAATGCCATTCCAAAACCATCTTCGACATTTTTCCCTCCTAGCATGACCTGAAAAGGAGAGGGAAACAACAGAAGCAATAATCACAGAGTAGCCCCTCAATCAAGAGGGAGGGCCCCCATTTATTCATTTATTCAACAAATATTTGTTGAGATCTACTAGGAGCCAGGCACTAGGGATACAAGAGCAATCTGAATGGACTTGCTCTCCCACCTCCTGTGGCCCACATTCTGGTGGGTGGTGGCCATCAAACAAACAACTGAAATAATATTATAAATGTGATATATGTTCTGAAGGAGAATAGACTCTGCAGATCTGAAACACTGTGCATACCTTGCAGGCAACATCCATTTTCATGTGGTTATTTCCAAAAAGCGTTGGCAGAGGCAAGGTGGTGATCTGAGAGGTCCCGGCACTTTCACACCGGTGTAAAAACCTGGTCACTTCCATCTGCAGCTGGAGTGTGTTCATGTGCCTACGGTGACAGGAGACGCACAGGCTAGCCTCCTGAGGGGCTCCAGGAATCACATGACTAGGGCTGGGTGACTGAGAAATCATAATGAGATGGCAATGGAAAAGGCCAAAGAAATGATAGGGAAGGAGAAGAGATCAAAACACCCTCTGAGCAGTTACAACAGCACAGAAACGATGGTCTAGTGCCCTGTACAGACTCACAATAGGTACGGTGCTTTGTGGAACTGGGTGAGGTCCAGTCCTTGAATCAGTGAGTATTTACAGAGCACCGATGTGCTGCTAACAACAGAGGTTAAGAGAGACATGAGCCTTGCCCTCCAGAGTCCATCAGCTGAGGAGAGATGTATAATGAAAAAACACATAAAGCAACTAGCAACTGGGTCTATGAGGCAGTAAATGGTAGTGGTGGAGCATTTACTTTAAAAAAAAAAGTTTTTATTGATTTTAGAAAGAGAAGAAGGGAGAGGGAGAGAGAGATAGAAACATCAATGATGAGAGAGAATCACTGATCGGCTGCCTCCCGAACACCTCCTCCTGGGGACTGAGCCTGCAACCCGGGCATGTGCCCTAACCGTGATCTCCTGGTTCATAGGTTGACACTCAACCACTGAACCATGCCAGCCAGGCAAGGAGCATTTATTTTGGGTGTTGTGCTCGAAGCAGCAAGATCAGTAGGAATAATTCCTTTTAGATGAGTATTCCCCCCGCGCCCCGCCCCCGCCCCGGGCTTAGAGATGGGCAAGAGCAGCTTCATTCCCAACAGACACTCAGCTCTAGCCTTTCTGGCCCCGACTGTCCCCAGACCCCGGAGCTACCTGGACACATCGGCTGCAGTCATCTTCTTTCGGAAGAAGTTGGTTTTCTTCCTCTTGGAGCTGCGGGAGGTTTCTTGGAGGTAGATCTTCAGATGGTCCTTGGCCTTAAGCAGCCACGAGAGCTTCTCTCCCAGTTCTGTGTATGTCTTCGCTTTGTGACTGAAGAACCGAATACAGGTCATAGCAGCCCGGACTTGGTCCTAGAAGAGAAAAACAAAAGTTTAGGTCAGAGGAGGTCAGGGATCTGGGAGGGTAGGGTGTGGGGGAATTCTGATCTGACTCCCACCCATGACGCTTGCGTGCCAGCACCCATTCCCATCGCCAGCTGCACTGCTCTTTGGCATCAGTCCCTCCTAGGCCCAAGAGACCCCACAGTGAAGTGACTGGCTGAGATCTTGGGTAGGATATTATTCTACCACAGAAGAGATCTTAAAAAGGATACTTTTGATTTTCCATTCAACTTGGCTTCGCTCTAACTGTGGCATTGAATAACTCAATTTCGTGTGATTTAGTTGGCAAACCTCAGACAGATTGGGAGAAACTTGTTTCCTCTCTCTTCATGCATCTTCTCTGAAAACACTCCATCATTCCTTATAAATTCTCATTCATGCATATTTATCTTGAAACTACTATCTCTTACATCCCTTGACTTCTGAAGAATGCCATTACTGACAAGATTCAGGTTTCCCTCTTTAGAACGGGGAGAGAAATCCTCTTACTTAGCAATGCTAGACGGCAGGCAACATGGATCGCTCTAGCATGAGCCAATTAGCAAGGCCAGGGACCGAACGACAGTCTTGTTCCCTCTCCTTGCGCATGGCAGGGCCTCAGCGACAGAGACAACAGGCAGGCTGGGCCACCCTTACCTTCATAAACTGCTGCAGCTCGTACAGAATGTGGTAGTAGTTCTTCTTCTGCAGATGCTGGCAGGCGGCGAGCAAGTACTCTCCCCAGCACTCCAAGGTTGGATCAATGGATTCTAGCAAGTTTTCCAAAACGTGTAGCTTTCCACTTTTATAGCTTGGCTGGAAAATGCCTTCTATGAAGACTTCTGGAGGACTCTCCTGGAGCAGGGCGAAGCAGAAGGTCAGAAGTCTCGAGCCTGGGTCTGGCACTGCCTGGGACCCGTTCTGAATTTCCTTCAGCATCTTCCGAGGGCAGTGCTTCTTAATGACTGAGGGTCACAGACACCTTTGAGGATCCCACTCTCGTGACTGTCCTACTCTCTCCTTCCCTTTGCTGAAAGATCCTCCACAGAGTTATCTACGCTCACCGCCTCCTATTTATCTCCTGTGGTTTTCTCTTCAGCCCACTCCGACCTACCTTTGTACCCACAGCCCCTTCGGTCACCAGTGACCCCTATAGTATTAAATATAAAAGTTAATTTTTGGACCTTGTTTTCTGTTTGATCTATCAACAGCTTTTGATACAGCTGATGGCTTCTTTCTCCTTGAATAATTTTCTTTTTTTGGCTTCCAGGAAGCCACCCTCTCCAGGTTTTCTTTCTACTTTTCTGGCTACTTCTTTTCAATCTCTTTTGCTGATTCTCCCATTCTCCCCAGAGCTTAAGACTGTTCATTTTTCTACCTATAGTCGTTCTGTTGGTGATTTCTTAAAGCCTCACTGTTTTAATTACTCTTGATTTGATAACTATGCCTAAATTCCTATTTCTAGCCTGTTCCTTCCTTCTGAGCTCCAGCACTGCATAACCAACTAATACCCAATTGCCTATTCAACACGCCCTCTCAGGAGCCTAGCAAACCTACTACACCTAAAACTCTGCTGGTGATTGTTTCTTCCAAATTTGCTCTTTTTGCAGTTTTCTCTTTCTTAGGTGATTTCCTTCTAGTTGTTCAGGTCAAACACCATAGTCATCTCTCCCCCATATCCCAACATCAAATTAATTAGCAAATTCTATCAAAACACATACAGAGGCAGCGTGAGTAAACAAACAAACAAAAAAACCAAAAAACAAAAACAAAAACCACATACAGAATATGCAGGAACCTGACCACTTCTCACCACCTCCACTGTACCCCCTGGCCCAAGTGATCATCTCCATTTGCCTGGATTTTTGCAATACTTTCCTTCCTGGTCTCCCATCTTGCACTTCTGCCTCTCTTTTGTCTAAAGTCAACCTGTAAAACCTAAGTCAGATCACCTTATTCCTCTGCTCAAAATCCTCCTATGGTTTTCCCAGGCACTCAGCGCAAAGTCCACGTCCTTGCAATGTCTACCAGGCCCTATGTGATCTGGTCTCTGCAACCTTTCTGACCTTTTCAGCTCCTACTGTCCCCAGCTCACTGCTCCAGCCACACTGACCTTTGTTGCTCCTTCCCCTGGACTGGGCTCCCTCCACAACCTGCACGGCTCACTGCGACCTCCCCGAGGCCTTTGTTCAGATGTCATCTTCCCTTGGCATCCTAGCTAAAATGGCACCCCGTCCCCTGTTTTATTTTTCTTATTATTACTCATTACCTACACTATATATTTTATTTACCTGGCTTACTGTCTCTTTCTACTAAAATGTAAGTTTTATGAGGACAGATATTTGTTTCTGTCCCCCCGCCCCCACTGCTGTATCTTTAGTGTCCAGAAGAGTTGTTGGCTATTTAATACATCTTTCTTGGATGAATGAATAAATGATAAACAGTATGAGACTCCTCACGAAAGTAGACACATTTACTAATCCCCTTGCTTCTGAAACTCATCTGTGGTTCAGAGACCCTGAGTCATAAACCCCTATTCCACAGTCATAGGAAAGAAAAGCACTTTGGCATTTAGATCAGGAGTAACTAATGGAGAGTAAAGGATGGCTATCCACTCACGGAGTATAACCATCCGGCCCAGTAGCGCTGGGCACGAGCTGTTTACATGTGGATAAGACTGGGCTTTGAGAATGTCCACAGTGGGTGAGGCTCCTTTCCTGACTCTGGCTGTTCCTGAGAAACCCAGGCCTAACCTCAATGTTGTAGGACAGACTCTCAGGAGCAGAGGCCTCAGCTCCATAGGAAAGGTGGAATTCCTCAGAAGAGCAACATCTTAAGAACCTCCATTTCATCCATTCATCTATCCATTCATTCATTCATAACTAGGCCAGGTGCCAAAGGCACAGATTAGTAAAATACAGACCTTCTCAGTCCAGATGGGAAGATACAACTGTAACAAACAGTTGCAACCCAGGGGGATAAATGCAATAACAGAGCTATAGCCTAGGTATCATGGCGGTGAAAAGGAAGAGATTATTAACATCGCCTGCATGTTCTGTGAATGCACAGAGAGGGTCTGCAAAGATAAATAAGCATTCTCAGAGAACATAAGGAGGGGCAGGGCATTCTAGGCAGAGGGAACAGACTTGTGGAGGTAAGAAAGTTCATGGAACAGCCAGAAAAATTTAGGTCATTGGGTAAATCTGGAATGTAGGTTCTAGGTAGCATTTGTATGAAAATTAACTGGAGAAATAAGGGGCCTTGATCCTGGTGGGCCCTGCAGCTAAGGCATTTGGACTCCATCCTGTGGCTGTGGGTCCCACTGAAGGCCTTTCAGAGAGGGAATAGCAAGAATCATGAATAACAGAAACAGCAGGTATTCATGTTTTAGAAAGCTCCCTCTGGGCGGTGTGGCAGGTAAAGGGGCGAAAAGGACAGGGAATAGGTTAGAAACATAGCGTCTTCCATGCTCTCTCTAGGCATTCAGTTGTTGTGTGAGTGTGTGTGTGTGTGTGTGTGTGTGTGTGTGTGTGTGTGTTTCTGTTGTTCTCAACCTGCTTGAGATGAAGGTAAGATATTTCAGTTCCAGGGTACTTGAGATCACAGGAGATAAAAAGAAAGCTTCCACGCAGCTCTCACAAATGCAAAGCAGGGGCGACGCTTTCGTCAGCTTTTGCCAAGACGAAGTAAGTAAGCAGCTTAGCTCTCTGGACTCGCCGTTAATTAGAAGACACGGAACTGGGTGATTTCCACTGTCTACCTGTGCTTGGGAAAAGCAGATTTACCTCAAAACTCATTTGGAAACTGAGGAAAACGTTAGCAATTAAACTCTAACTGATATAACTTTCCAATTATTCTCGAGACCTGGTTAGTAGCTAAGGCAGCAGTGAAAACATTTCCCTTTCACCGTCCTGTAGGGGCATGGTTATGAAGACTCTGAACTGCTGACTTCTCTTGGAGCAACCCTACACGATCTATTTGCAAACCTTCATCGGCTGCCATTCTGAATTAGAGTGGCAAATGGAAGTGAAAGTATACTTTGAGGTTTTTTACTTTTATATGAAACTAGAGGCCCGTTGCACGAAGAGATGCGTGCAATAGGCCTTCCCTTCCCCTGGCTGCCGGCACCGGTTTTCCTCCGGCACCCAGGACCCAGGCCTTCGCTCCAGCCGGAGCCTTCAGTCTTCGCGGCTCTGGACAGAGCCTTCAGTCTTCGCTCCGCCGCTTTGCCCCTACGTATGCAAATTAACCACCATCTTTGTTGGGTTAATTTGCATACTCTCCAGATTGGCTGGTGAGCGTAGCGGAAGGACGGTTAATTTACATGTTTGTCTATTATTAGGTAAGATTTAGTATGAATCAGCCAATTCCCCATAAGGTTTTCATGGAACGTTCAGATAAAAAAAGGACTGCCACAGGCTTGTGGTGAAACCGAATCCTGACTTGGCTTCACCATGGCTCCAAAGAAATGATGCACTTCGTGGTGCCTGTGCCTCCGTGGCAGGAGGGTGGCGCATGCCAGGGGGGAAAAACAGCATATTCTGCCTCCACAAGATACTGCAGCCCAAACAGAAGATGTGTGCTAGGGGTGACTCCAGGCCCTGCGGCAACAACTCTGAGCGATGAGCAGCTGGTCAGCAGCGGGACACAGCCCCAGGGCAGGTGGAGGTGTGTGGAAACAGAGGTTAAAAAGTTTGCTCAAGGCCACACCACTTACACCAACCATCTTATTCCACAGAGCATGCTCTCAACCACTATTTGATTCTGCTGTGGGCTTTGGGAGAAGGGATGGAGTTTGTCACTGCCAGTGGAGGGCAATCTGGGATCCAGGTTAAGACTTGCTGCACACTCATCAAATCATTATCTGTGTAGACAGAATTTTCCACCGGGCCTCCCTCTGCCAGAGGTGGTCTCATAGCTCACCACTGGGTTTAGCTTAAGGGGGTTATCGCCCCCACCCCTTAAAGCTGAGTGGCCTACCTAGGAGGGCAGAGCAGGCACTGCCGCTTGAGAGCTGCATCTGTGTCTCACCTTGTTGAGCAGGTGCAGCAGGGCTTCCCGTAGACAGCTGTGCCTCACGTAGAAGCTGACGATGGCCAGGTTGGTGCTATAGTTATGCAGGTAGAAGAGGCATTCTTGGTAGTAGGTGTTGTTCATGATCTTCCCTTCAGGGATCACCTCCAGAGAGAGGCTTTGGGTCCGAAGGGTAGCTTCCAGTTCTTTCAAGGTGGCCAAGTAATCATCATCTTGCTGACAGGGAAGGAGAGAGTGAGGAAAATGGAACTCAGTATGTTTTCTGCAGTCCCTGAAGTTATCATTAAAGAATATTTAACAATGTAGAAAAATGCTCACGATACAGTTTTAAGGGTAGAAAAATAGGCAGGATACAAAATTCTATAAATTATAATACTGCATAACATCAATTTCATTCAAAAACACAACATAGAAGGTTCACCAAAATCTAAATACTATTTAAATCTGGGTATGAGATTATATGTGATTTTTATTTTTATTAATATATTTTATTGATTTTTTACAGAGAGGAAGGGAGAGGGATAGAGAGAAACATCAATCAGCTGCCTCCTGCACACCCCCTACTGGGGATGTGCCCACAACCAAGGTACATGCCCTTGACCGGAATTGAACCTGGGAACCTTGAGTCCGCAGGCTGACGCTCTATCCACTGAGCTAATCCAGTTAGGGTTGAGATTATATGTGATTTTTATCATTTAAAAGTAGTTTTCTGCAGTTTGCTTTAAAAAAAAATGTGATTCTGTATTACTTATCTAACCATATATAGTTATTTATCAATCTATAATAGAACGAACAAAACCCAAGCCTGCCATCGTCAGCCGAGTGGAACTTGATCGTGTGCCCAGCTCATTACTGCTCCTGGGCCTCCCTCCCTGAGCGGACCCTCCGTCCACTGTGCTCTTACCAAGGATAGGAGTGGCCTCACTGTGGACTCCAAGTACTCAACCACATCCTGTACCAGTCTTGAGCCATGACTCAGCTGATTGAGGTCAAAAGGAGGCTTCAGACAACGACTGAACTTCTCCCGTGCGGCGGTGAGGTTCCCAGCTTTGAGGCAGGCCATTCCCCAAGCATGCCATGCCCCAGTGGGATCCAGCCCAGTCTTTGTGGAGACCTGGAGGAAAAATAGCTCCTGTAGTTAGAGGTACTTACATCAAAGCCTGAGAGTCCCAAAGGCCTCTTCTATCCCCTTGTTGCCAATCACCTCCCCCACCCCCCGCCCCCCTCCCCCCACCACTTAGGCAAACTGGTCATGCCCTAGATACTTGCTCATGGCCAAGAACTACTGAGATGCAATACCTGTTTGCAAGGCCAGGCAAGGCAATTCATTACAGTGGGGTAGAAGTAAGCTTTGTCTTTGCCTCACCTCAACGCCTAGCTGGTAGTACTCAGCTTCCAAAAGCTGGTTCCTTAGCCTGGTTACTGCAGCCGGCTGCAAGATCTGATCCAGAGATGGCACGTGGCGATAGGCAGCAGCAACTAAAATATTCAGTACGTCTACCTTGCTGATGTAGCTACGGGGAGGAAAAGGACAAGGCAATGAGGCTCCACAGAATCTTACTAAGAATAGTTGCTGCTTAAAGGTGTTCTATTTATTTCCAACAGAACTGTGATAGTGGGAATTGAGAGGTACAGAGACACTACGAGAGAAGGCTGGAGCCAGACTCTGAACCTCAACTCCATCATTTAGCTGCTCTATGATCTTGGGCAAACTAGTTAACCTTTCTTTGTCTCAATTTACTCATCTGTAAAGTGAATATAAAAATGAAATAACCCAAGTGAAAGGGCTGAGGACAGTGTCAGGAACTTGGCAGGCGCTCATTACATGTTAGGTCTTAACATGTGGAGCAGGGTCGCTCAGGTCTTCTACTTGAGGAAGGCCTTTACACTGAATGCTGGAGGCTCTCAAGTTTCCTGTTTGCTTTTTGTTCCTTTTGAACCCTGCTTGCGTGGGACATAGCACAGAGACTGTATGGACGGCCTGCACTCCTGCTCAGCACAGGGCTCACATCACTACCATTCCCGGAGGTCTGCTGGGCAGGGCTTCCTGTCCCTTTCCTCGGATTCCAGTTTCCTGGACTTGACATCCTTTCCCTGGGCTAAGGATGGACTCTCATCACAGCCTACTCGGACTGCCACCTTTCAGTGCTCCTCACACCTGGTGATTGCAAAACCTTATAACAGAAAGCCCAGAGAGCTGGATCATTCTGTCTAGTGCTCAAGGTTCTTAAATCTTGTAACATAACTCTAGCAAAAGACCCTGTGGATCCTGAC
>NW_005871133.1:2234543-2291377 GCF_000147115.1 Myotis lucifugus
TGAGTTTTTTTTTTATGATTAAAGACAGTAGAAAAATACTCTGCAAACCAAGAATTCTAAACACACATGGGAGATGTATCCACTCCCCTCAGAAAATGGGCACAAAGACAGTGATTTTCCAGAGTGGGTGTCTCTGAATCTGTGGGGAGGGGGAAAGGATGTGCAATCTGAAACCACTGCTGAAGCTCCAGCCCCCTGGGGGTTGGTGAGAATCCTACTGAACTAAGGACTTCCTTAACTTCTGCTGCCCTCAGCCTAAAGCGGACATTTCCTCTATCCTATATAATAAAAGCGTAGTATGCAAATTGTCTCCTCGACTGGGAGTTTGTCCAGGGGGTGTGGCCAGCTGGGGGAAGAGAGGTAGTACCTGGCTGGCAGCCAGCAGCAGCTAGGGACCCTACCAGTGCACAAATTTCGTGCACTGGGCCTCTAGTCTATAATAGATTTTGAAGGAAGTATAGGAATTAATGTTAAATCTGTTCTCCCCTCCCAATCTGAGTATCCTTTTTTAAAATAAAACTTTAATATCATTTACATTATTGATATTCAAGATATTCAGGGTGGGGCAAAAGTTGGTTTATAGTTGTTCATATGGAAAATAACACAATAATTAATAAATACAAGAATAAACTGTGTTTCACATACTTACAACTGTAAACCTACTTTTGCCCCATGCTGTATTTAGATATATTTTAATTTTTGCCTTAAGTTTACCTTTTTGCTATATGAAGGGGTTTTTGTCTCCATGTCTCCTTCTTTTCCATTTCTGATAAATTGGTAGCTTTTTGGTTCTTTTCATGGTTATTTATAAACTTTATTTAACATGGTACATCTATTTATTAATTTATGAACTTGAAAGATGATGTAGAATCTAGTACCTCTTGATATGAGTGAAATTAACTTCTTCAAACTTCCTTCCATTTTTTGTTCCACCTCCTTTTATCTTTCTCAACCTTTTGTTTTTTGTTAATAAAAATAATAAAGCTGCCTGGCTGGTGTGACTCAGTGGTTGAGCGTTGACCTATAAATCAGGAGGTCACAGATCCTTTCCAGATCATGGCACATGACCACGTCGTGGGCTCGATACCCAGTAGGGTACATGCAGAAGGCAGCCGATTGCCCTAACCGGTTTGGCTCAGTGGATAGAGCGTAGGCCTGAGGACTCAAGGGTCCCAGGTTGGATTCTGGCCAAGGGCATGTGCCTTGGTTGTGGGCACATCCCCAGTAGGGGGTGTGCAGGAGGCAGCTGATCAATGTTTCTCTCTCATCGATGTTTCTAACTCTCTGTCCCTCTCCCTTCCTCTCTGTAAAAAAATCAATAAAATATATTTAAAAAAAAAAAAAAAGAAGGCAGCCGATCAATGATTCTTTCTCACTGATGTTTCTCTCTCTCTTTCCCTCTCTGAAATCAATAAAAATATTTTAAAAAAATAATAAAGCTAACATTTTTGGAGTAGTAGGCCCAGTCTTAGCCCTTTACATGGATATTCTCCCTTTGTCCTCATAACAGCCGTATGAGATAAGTATTATTGTCATACTCATTTTATAGAAGAGGAAACTGAGGCCCACAGTGGTGAACAGACTTGTCCAAGGTGACAGAGCTTGGAAGTGGAAAAGCTGAGATTCACTGCACTCTATGCCAGCTGCTGAGTTTGCAGTCAAGTGCCTGAGGTACTTACACTTCAAAGATAATTATGCTCTCTGCTCCCAAATCTGGCTAGGCCTGAGTGCTGGGAACACACAACGTGAGTCACACAACTGGGTGGATAAGCTGGGAACTGGGAGTTTTCATTGTCATGTTAATAAAAGGAGGCAGGGCAGGTTGTGCAGGAACCTGAGGCTTAATCATACCTTTTTCAAAGATATTTCTACTTTATGACTCAGATTCCTGCCTGTGACACAGGGATACATCAGTCCCCAGTGTGCTTTATAGAGCTCTCGTCAGAACTCCCTGAGGCCACAGTCTGAATCTGGGCAAGGTTGGGGTAGAGTTTTGGTCAAGGGTAAGCACTGGACACTCAGGGAGGACACATCTTTAAAAGCCAGAAAGTTCCACAGAGATGAAAGGCGCTCCCTGAAACTGACTTTAATTACAAATCAACCAGAGTCTTTGAGTTCTTTCTGACTGGGTATAGCTAGAGAATCCTTGCTTTGAGGATGCACTCAGGGACAGAGAAGGAAGGACACAGGCTGCTCAGGGAGGGTGAGGAAGACCACTGGTGATCTGGTAACAGCATGACGTTAACATCAAATTGCGATGCAAACATTTCAGTATGTCTCGTCAGAGGGGATGGTGAGGTGAAAACTCACAGTGGGGCCAGGAAGAGAAGCTGGCTAGAAATGACTGCCAGGCAGAAGAACAGAGGCTTACTCCCATTACCTGTCACAAAGAGCCAGGTCCTGGCTGCGGCCGGCCTTGACAAACATCACCTTGGCGCTGAAGAGCAGCTGCTTCATGATGTCTGTGAGCAGCCCTGCGTCCACCTCTGGGTTGGCGAGGCCCTGGGACAGCCTGCAGCAGTGCTCAATCAGCTGGTGGCCACAGGCGACGCTGTCCCGGTGCAGATTCAGGATGGCGATGCACAAGGAGGCGCTGGGGGCCTGGCCAGTGTGGAGGAAGAGAGAAGCACACAGTGAGTTCAGGGACCCACGCGTTCTCCACAGTTAGATTGTGGGAATTATTCTTCCTGCTTCACAAAGCTCGGAAAACACTGAAGGACGAGCCAACATTCCACAGCAAAGCGGAAGTGGAAATAAATTCCAGGTGTTCTAAGTAGCATCTCCGAAGCACTGGCTGCTAGGTTTCATCACCTTACTGGGAGGAAAGCAGCTGTGCTCATGTGTTACCTCCTTCCTGGGAATGTTCACAGGCCCCTCCTCTTTCCAGGCTGTGTCCCACTAACACAGGTGTTTTTTTATTACCGGCTTAGAGTATGATGGTCACCTTGCTTGTCTGAGCACCTGGAGAAGCCTCTGCTTAAGGTCACTGAACACACTGATGATAATTCATATGCCAAAAGCACATTCCAAAACCTTCCACTGTCCCTGATGCCTACTAAGGACATATTCCTTACTGCAGAATTCAAGTCCCTAAACATAAATAGCCTGTTTTAATCCTATCTTTTACTACCTCTCTACCTACACCCTCTCCCTCAAAATTAAACCATCTCCAATTCCCCATATGACCTGCAATTTATGACACTGAACCTTCGCTCAGATGCTTTAGTTTTGCACTCTTTGCCCTTCCCCTATCTTCACTCCCCTCCTAACCCCCACATTTCTGCTTGTCAAACTTCTACGCTCTTCCAAGGCTCATCTTAAATGCTACCTCTTCCAGGAAGCCTTTCCTGATCTCCTCGTGTGCATTTCCCATGATGCTTCTCATTTTCTGCCTTAACTGCTATACTTGTCTTAGCTCCCATATTGTTAAACTAAGCAAGTGAAGGCCAGGCTGTGTTCACCTATCTCTGCATTTCCCGCTATACTACTCCACATCATAAAGAAACTCAAATGGCCATTGAATTTTATTGCAATTACCTGCTCATAGTAAAATTCATTCCGCACCAGCTCATTTTCCTCCTCATTCAAGTCCAAAATCCATTCTACCTCAGGTGCTTTGGGGACTCTGACCACAGCTGAATATGGTGGGCTTTCATTCTTGGCACTGTCCGGGGCTGGGAAGAGAATGCCATCTGTGTGTCAGCCACTGGCCAGCAGGCCTTTCTAGTTCAGCCCCATGAGCTGGCGTGAGTTGCAGGTAGATCCTTCCTGCTGATTGCCCTTTCTCTTTTGCTTGGTCCTTTTTATTTCCTCTAGGAGACCTCCTTAAGGAACCTCAAACTTCCTTCCCCAGGAGAGGCCTGGGGATGAGTATTACAGTGTTTGTCACACAAGCCTGAAAGGTTCATGCCTCTTAAATGAGGGCTGAGCCACTGGCTACTCAAAAATTAACCTGCTGTGGAAGGGTATAGGCCAAGCTACTAATAGTGGTTAACTAGGGGGAAAGAGGGAGCCTTGGGAGGTAGTATGATGGTAAATAGGAACCTAGGGGTTAAAAACACAAACCAAAAAAACACCCTGTTGCTCAGTTGGATGAGCATCATCCCATATACCAAAAGGATTCCTGGTCAGGGCACAGCCTGGGTTGTGGGCTCGATCCCCCAATAGGAGATAGCCGATAGATGTTTCTCTTTCTCTCCCTGTCTATTTCCCTCTCTCTAAAATCAATAAACATATTTTAAAAAAATTTTTTTAAACCTACTAAAAGTTAGGGACCAAGTCATTTGGTTACTGGCCTTCTCAATGCTGGAAAGTAATGGGCCAGAATGATAGACTAATATGATGATAAATTTTAAGGGAGAGAGCTTGATTGAAATGCGAAAAATTTTCTTGGGCCAACCAGTTGGACTGAGGTGCCATTAAGGGTGCCAGTTGCAGCTGACAAGGAAGGAAAAGCCAAACTGAGCATATAAACAAAGAGTCCCAGGCAACGTGGTTCAGTCTTACCTTCTGGTTGTCCTGGATTCTCCTCTGGCCCACTGGAAACAGAGAAAGAAAAAATGAAATGCCTGAATCTCTCCTCCTTCTTTTTGATTTGAGCTTGGTATAGCATTGACCTTTACTCCGTGACCTAAGTGAGATAGGAAATTATCCAAAACGTTTTCCTCTCCCTCACTTGTCATAACCACTCACCCATTCCTGTCCATTCTATCTCCTAACTTCCCCTTTAAATGTCCCCATCTCTCTCTCTATCCTTGCCTCAGAGAGGGTCCTCATCATTTACTGGTAGAGCCTTTTCAATAGCTTCCCAATTGGTCTCCTTGATTCTGTCAGCCCATTCTGTACTTTACAGCTACAGCAAGCTTTCAAAATGCATATCTGGTCAAATGATGCTTGTGCTTAAAATTCTTCAGTAGCTCCTCAGGGCAAAACTATTTCACATTGCGGTTCAGCAGACAATGCCCCCTTGTGACCTGACCTGGCTACCTCCTGAGACTATCTCCTGCCACTCACAACCTGTGCTCAACCCATAAAATTCCAAAAGAGTCAACTCTACCATTGACTCTGATCAACTTCAGGTGACACTACAAGCCAGAACTCAGGTCTTGAGTCATAAATCGTGACCTGCATGAGCAGCTTGCTGGTCAACCCCAACCCATGTTGTCCAAGGGCATGCTCCAAGCCTTGCACCACTGCCCAAGTCCTGGCTCAGCTGCCAGCCTCTAAGTCCAAGGTACACTGGCCAGAATCTTAGCCCATCTCCTACCTACTTACATTTCCTCAATGACCCACACTTTCTCCTACTCTTACCCTTACCATTGCAGTTGTTCCTCCATTTCTGGGCATGTTTGTGCTTCTTTTCCTACTAACTTCTCATCCTCTAAGACTCAGCCAGGTGCCACACCTCAGAAACCCACCTGACCACTGTGGTTATTCAATGACTGTGTGGTCTGTTTGTTGGTTGCCTCCCCGCTAATTGGGGGCTCCTTGAGAGCAAAGTGATTATTGCAGAGTGACTAATGAGTGAAAGAATCTCCATCAATACTAACTGCTCATTTCAACTCTCAGCAGTATGGTAGACAGATAATTCTCCCGTCCCCACACTGAGGGAGGCAGTGATATGCCAGGGTCACAGAAACTATAGTATAAGCATGGCATGTCTTCCTTCCTATAAGATCAGTAATCATCATGGTAAATAATGACAAAAAATGTTCATTTTAAAACAAACACAAAAATGCTATTACACCTCTGAACAAAATGTAAAATCTATTTGTCTGTAAGTAAAACATGAAGAATTCAAAATAATTTTGCTTTTGGATAGTTGCTTTGGCTCATATGCCCTGGGAGTCTTAGTTTCAGCCTCCTTTGCTGCTAGAAGTAGTGGGAATAATTGAGCAACACTGAGCCAGCCAACACAGCCCTGATCTGTCTTGCCAGAGGGATGAACAGTTTCTGAAATTTGTCACCAAGTGAACTGTGTGTAGGACCACATAGGGTTACTGGAAAGACTTCTAATTATGGATAACAAGTCAGGATGACTAGATAGATTAGAGCTGATGAAAGTGATGCCCAAACATTCAGTAGGTAGGAATATGTCTCTTGGAGTCCAGCTGAGACCAACTGGAGCAAGAGCGGCTGTAACACAGGTGAGGAGGTTGGTGAACTGAGATCAGTGACCTGAGTCAGGGCATGGGCTGTAGAACTAAATGTCCTAATCTCAGAGAAAACATCACGTAAGAGGCTTAAAATTGGCTTCCTCTCACCCATATCTCCTTCCTTAGAAGTTTCTCTGACCAAGGGCAAACATATCATTGTAGAGTTCATGGAGTTTCAGTGTGAATGTTAAGTTAAAACATTTTGTAACCAGATTTGAGATGCTCTCCACAATGAGCCTCCTAGGAGTGCAAGGACTTGAGGGAGGGGGTAGTGGTCAGTAACAGTAGCCGCCCACTGCAGAACACTCACTCTTTGTTGTAGTAACCGTAGCACTGGTCACACACGCGAGTAGGGTTCTCTCTGTAGCCTTCCACAACCATTTTCTTAGTGGAGCAGGAACTGCACACTAGCCGGCCACAGCGGCGACAATGATGACGTCTGTTAAACTGAGGGGTGTGGGAGGGAAGAGAAGGACGGGGAGGAAGAGTAGGTAAGACCGTGGGAACTGTGAGTAGAAGTGTTAATCCACTTATCCTTGGTGTCAGCCCCGTGACTTATTAAGAACACCAGGTTCCTGGCCTCCGCTGAGAAAGAACATACTAGTGCTTGCCTTTGAGAAGCTGAGATTTAAAGATATCTCTCAGCTGATGAGCAAAGGTGCCCAAGTCATGAGCAGTTAGCAATGGCTCCTGATAAGATCTCCCTGTCTGTGGAGGCAACATGTAAATATATAGCAAAAAACAGTGGAGAAGGAGGGACTTTCTCAGCCAAGGCAGATGAGATTTCTCCAGGGTATTCACGATGATGAAAAAGTGTTCTTTTTTCAAAATATCTCACAAGCACTACCTCATTTCATTATAAGAGATTGGTAGACATATTACACCTCTTTTATAAATGAGGAGGAAACAGACACAGAGAATTCACATCATCCTCGTTTTCATCAGCACTGAGTAATATACCAGTCAGGCACTGTGTTAAGTGTGGTGACATCTGTTATGTAATTAGCCCTTACAATGACATGAGCCAAATAACATATCATCCTGAGTTTACAAGTGAGCAGCTGAGACTGAAGAAGTTAATGGTTACGTTGCTAATAAGAGGCGGAGCTGAGATGAGAACCCAGGTCTTCTGCTTCCAGAGACAGCACATATAACCATTAACAGGTCACCTGTCTTATTGTGAAAGACAGGGGAGCTCAGAACAAAGTCTTCTGATGCTTAGAGTCCTGTGATATCAGTCCGCCTCTTTTATGTTTTTTCATGAGAATGGCAAAGATTTTAGAATTTAAGGCTCTTTCAGGACATCTACCACCTGCTTGAATCCAAAAAATACACTCTGGTCAGATCAAAGATAAATCCAAAGTCTTAGATTTGGTAATTTTTCTGAAAATACCAATAATCTTCTTGTGGACATGAGGTGACTACAAACTCGAGTTTTTCTTTAGTTTCTCCTTCAGATAGAGCCGGAGACGAATGCTGCTCACCATGGTGAAGTGCTCCCTGCAGCAGACCATGCAGAGGCTCTCGCTCTCATCCGGTACCCACTGGTGCTTGCCCGGGGGCGTCGCTGGGGGCACAAACTCCAGCGGGGGCTGGCTCTGTGGGACACTCCTCTCCTTCGGACTGGGGGAACGTACAATGGCGACACCTGGGAGTCAGAGCCAGAAGTCAGAGACAAGGTGATGAATAGTTCAGCTCATAAATGAGGAAGGAGTGAGAGAATTAGAATTTTACCACTTTACAAATCCCTAGTGAAATAACAAGGCAGTTAATGATCATTACTGGGTGACTGCATCACAAGAAGAGAGACCACTGGACACTGTGTATCTCCTCATGGGGGGCACACAAACACCCATCAAACATACTTACCCCAAAATATTAGGCCTGAATCAAATCAAGTTTCTAAGATATCTCTACAAGTACATTACAAACACAGGGATAAAGACCCAGATTGCCACAAGGCAGCAGCCAGCAAAGTCCAGCATGTGGGATGCGCTTCAGGACAAATGACCTAGTTTCCTCCACAAATAAAAAATAAGGGGGGGGGGGGAGGGAAGATATAGGGAACCTACTGATTAAAAGAGATTTAAGAGCCCTACTGGTTTGGCTCAGTGGATAGAGCGTCAGCCTGCGGACTGAAGGGTCCCAGGTTCGATTCCGGTCAAGGGCCTGTACCTTGGTTTCGGGCACATCCCCAGTAGGGAGTGTGCAGGAGGCAGCTGATCAATGTTTCTCTCTCATCGATGTTTCTAATTCTCTAACCCTCTCCCTCTTCCTTTCTCTCTGTAAAAAAATCAATAAAATATATTTAAAAAAAAAGAGATTTAAGAGATATTTTAGCCAAATGCCATGTGTGAACATTATTAGATCTTGATTCTGGAAAAAGTAATTCTAAAAAAACCTTTACGAGACAACTGGGGAAATTTGAATAGTGACTGGGTAGTTGATAACAACAAGGAATCATTAACTTGTTTTTAGGTATGATAATAACATTATGGTTTTGTTTTATAAATGTCCTTACTTTTAGCAATATATACTGATATATTTATAAATGAAATTTTATCTAGGATTTGCTTCAACATAATCCAGTAGAAGGACAGGGGTGTAGATGAAACAAGATTGGTTATCATGAGACAATAATTATTATAGCTGGGTAATAAGACTTCATTGTACTATTCTCTCTACTTTTGTGTTTTGAAACATAATAAAAAGCTAAAAATAAAAACCCAAAAACATAAACCAAAGTTGCTCAGGCCGCCTTGCGGATACGTGTGAAGCTGCTCATACGCCTATAAGTCTGAGCCCTCCCCTCAGGTCTGAGGGTTACCATGAAGCATGACTAACTCTCAAAGCATGGCCATGAAATGCCACAGTCTTTCTTTATGGCATCTAAGGAGACTTCTTGTCACCTTGCAGAGCAATGTTGGCAGGTCACAGAAAAAGAAAACTGAAAAACATAGTGACTCTCAGCGGCACACAAAAGAACAGAGGCTATAGATCTCTCCCCAGAATCCTGCTCCAACCGCTGGCAAAACAAACACTTGCTGAGCTTCTTTTGAGTGTAGGCCATTGTGCGGGAGAGCGGGAGGGATGGTAAAAAGGGGCGACCAACACATGGCTGAGCCTTCAAGGAGCTTGCCCCCTGTGTGGGTGACGGACATAAGTAATTAAGTGCAGCACAGCAGCAGAATAAACATGAGGACTAAATGCAATCAATCCTCCTTATGAACAGATTCCATATTTGTGAATTTGCCTACTGGCTAAAATTTATTTGTAACCTTAAAATCAATATTTATAGTGCTTTCACAGACATGCAGAGTGGTGAGTAATTTAAGCCCCCTGACAGCAGGCTCTCAGCTGAGGTTGAAAGGGTGACATTCTGCTTTCTTGTTTTAGTTCGGAGGACTGAAGACAGAGATGGTAGGAGACAGGGTAGTGCAGGCAAGAGGCTCAGCTCTGGGGCTGGCTGGACAGGGCTTGAATTCCAACTCTGGCACCAATAGTGGAGGCCTCAGGCACGTCACTTAACACGGCTGAACCTCTTTTTCTCTTTTGTAAAATAAGTAAAATAGAATCTACTGGTACAAACTGTTTTCAATTTAAGATTATAATCTGTGATATATATATCTAATCTGTATATATGATATATATCTAAATCATATGTAAATATATATATGATATATATGTGATTGCCCGTCTGGCATGGCTCAGTGGTTGAGTGTTGACCTATGAACCAGGAGGTCACTGTTTGATTCCCGGTCAGGGCACGTGCTCAGGTTGCGGGCTCGATCCCCAGTGTGGGGCGTGCAGGAGGCAGCCGATCAATGATTCGCTCTCATAATTGATGTTTCTATCTCTCTCTTCTCTTCCTTCCTTTCTCTGAAATCAATAAAAATGTATTTAAAAAAAGATATTATGTGATATGTATCTATACACCCGTGTACATAGTTTTCCTAGCAGCAATGGTTCAGTATTCACTAAGTCAGTGTTAGTAGAAACTAAAGATATACCACCACAAATAATGAGAATCAACTATATGCTGAATTTTCTGGGTTATACAAAGTGGAACAAACCAAGAAAAACAGTAAGGATGTTGTAATGGGAAATTTTAAAAAAGGGTAAAAGGATCGGAAAGTCAGAATAGGCAAGATTGAACTAAAAGTTGGGAAACTCTCAGAACCTGTTCTTACCCTGCCCAGGAGCCGTAGTGGGAGAGAACTCTGCTGATGGTGACCTAGTCAAGGTCTCAAGGTCGGAAGCCTGACCCACAGTTTCCTGGAGGTGAATCTCAGAATCTGTAGAGAGGAAAATGCCGTCAGAATATCGTACCAGCGCAAGCCTCTTCACTGTGCGAGGTATTTAGTTCAAAGCCCTGTTGCTTTCACTGGCTGTCACTCCATGATCCTACTAGGTATAAAAGGAATGGTAGAGCACTTCTAAGCCTACTTCTGAAAGTCCTTAACAAAGTATGATTATAAAGGCACATGAGAAAATAAAGTAGATGCTAGGATTTTACAAAATAAATCGAAGTATGTCCAGAGGGAAGAGAAAGATGATGCCCCTGGAGGGTAGGGAGTAAGAAAAAAAGAGCTGGCTGGGAGCATTAGCCCATATTGACTTCATTTTCTTCATTTTTGAAGAGGCCGAGTCAGCTCACATGCCAGTGGTAGCTGAAGAGACCCTGAGGATAGAGCACTCTCTCTATACAAAATTCTGGCACTTAAAGGCCTACTGCACCAAGGCCACCCAGAGACCACTTCTAATACGTTCATTTCCCAAACCTTTATGCTATCAAGCACACAGTGATGAGCTACCATTGAAAAATTCTGGTTAGCTTGCTACTTCCTTCGAGACCAAGATCTCCCCTACTCTCTTTCAATCCCCATCAACTCAAAATAATAAAAGAGGAGAAATTAAAACTAAGGATGTAGTATAGTACTTTCTTACTCCATGTAGAACCCCCCTAGGGTGTGGGCAGTTACCTGATCGTTTCTCCCTCAGAGAGTATGGGAAGTCCAGGGCTTTCCCCGCGTATCTGGAGAGCAGTGAGTCAACGTCGTCCATGGTGAAGCCGATCTCCTGCCTGGCTAGCAGTGGGTGCAGAGTCTGCACAGCCACGGTGGCCCAGTCTACTTTCATGTTCATGAGCAGTTGCTCTAGCATGAGCAGGGGCTTAGAGGACAAGTGGGAATAGCTGGCCCGGTGCTGCTCAGGCAGGGTCAGCAGAACCTGTTTGTGGGGTACATCCACAGAGTAAAGAAAACTGTACCCAAACCTCAGAAGAAAGCCAAGATTCTTACTAGGAAAGGGAAGGTGCTAGGGACCAAGGGTACATGGCTAACTACTGAAACTGGCTAGTAGTCTTGTAGGAAGCAAGGCTGGACTCCTATCTAAATCCTCCAAGAGGCAATCAAGAAGCACATTCCAGCCCGGCCAGTGTGGTTCAGTGGTTGAGTGTCGTTCCATGCACCAAGAGATCACTGGTTCTATTCCTGGTCAGGGCACATGCCTGGGTAGCACACACCATCCCTAGTGTGTGCAGGAAGCAACCAATCCATGTTTCTCTCTCATTGATGTTTCTATCTTTCCCTTTCCTTTTCTCTCTCTCTCAAAAAAAAAAAATCAATAAAAACATATTAAAAAACTAAAGGCCCAGTGAATGGATTCGTGCAATGGTGGGGTCCCTCGGCCTGGCCTGTAGGGATCGGGCCAAAACTGGCTGACAGCCCCCAAAGGGTGCCAGAATGTGAGAGGGTGCAGGCCAGGCTGAGGGACCCCACCAGGGTACGATCGGGGCCAAGTTTATTTATAAAAACCAGTATGAAAATTATCAATTTTTTCTTCAGGTGATAACTTATAGATCTGATATACTATGATTGATTTGTTGAATTAAATTTTAGTCCAGCCTGGCTCGATAGTTCAGTTGGTTAGAGCATTATCCTGATACGCCAACATTGTGGGTTTGATCCCCAGTGATGGCACATACAGGAGTCAACCAATGAATGCATAAATAAGGGGAACAACAAATTGATGTTTCTTTTTTCTCTTTCAACTGAATAAAAAAATTAAAAAAAAACTTAGTCCAGTATACTAGTTCGCAAGGGAGTGTATAAAACTAAATGTGGTTGAATAGGTGGAAATTTTAATTACTTAACATAATTAATATGTATAATATGTTTTATGGCATTTAGCAGCCTAATATTTGATATGTATTGAACCAAATTTAGTTTTAGGGTTAGAGATGATACTTAAAATTCAGCAGATAAGGTTAACCAAGTGGTAATAAATACTTTAGAAATATTTTAGAAATGCTATAGTTGTTTCATATATAGACGCTGTTATTTATGTTTATATATTTTACTAGAGGCCCGGTGCACGGATTTGTGTGCTGGTAGGGTCCCTCGGCCTGGCCTGTGCCCTCTTGCAATCCAGCCTGGGAGGGACCATGGGATGGCTCAAGGGCGTGTACGGCCCCTCTCACCCAGTCCCTAGCAGCAAGCTAACCTACCGGTCAGAGCATCTGCCCCCTGGTGGTCAGTGTGCGTCATGGCGATTGGTCGAACAGTCGGACACTTGGCATATTAAGCTTTTATTGTATAGGATATGACTCCGTTGAAGCATTGTCCCATACACCGAAAGTTGTGGGTTTGATTTCTGGTCAGGACATATACTCAGGTTATGGGTTTGATCCCCAGCTAATCGATGTTTCTTTCTCACATTGATGTCCCCCTGCTTCTCCCCTCCTCTCTCTCTCAAAAAAAAAAAAAAAAAAAAGTACACTCCAACTACCTTCACCTAGAGGAGGGGTCAGCAAACTTTTACTGTAAAGAGTCAGACAGTAAATACCTTAGACTTTGTGGGCCATATGTCAGTGTAGTGGGAAAAAAGCCACAGATAACATGCAAGTGACTGCATGCACTTGTGTTCCAATAAATCTTGATTTCAAAAGTAGGCTCAGGAGTGCATTTAGCCCACAGCTGGTAGACTAATGACCTCTGGCCTAGACCTTCTAGAAATGGCTGAGCTCTGTCTCACTTTAAAGCCACAATTCTGTCCACTTGAGGCTTTATTAGAATGAGCAGTTTAAGATGATATCAGTGGATTGCCTAACCTGGCATCTCCAATATCCTACAGGTGAATGATTATTCTAAACTTCTGGAGGTTGTTATCATTAGCCTTGAAATATGTTCATTGGTTCTGCTCAGTGCCAGTTTTCAAGGAGTCCTCCATTTAGGTACAATGCATCAAAAGAAAAAAAAAAGATGTATTTTCTTCAGGAACTTTTATGTAGTTGAACTCCTAGCAAGTGGGCCAGAGGTCATATCATATTCCTGGCTGTCCCAGTGCTCATTCTGTTTGTGGGCAGTCTATCCCACTGCCAATCAGAATTGTTAGAAGAGTGTCAGAGGCCCCATCTCTCCCCAAACACTCCTTCACTGTTTATTTTTTATAGTTTATAATTTTTTTCTACTAGTGTCTCCAAGGTTATGTATCAAAGGTAAGGGCCTATTTCCTCATCATATTACCTAGACAATTAACCCTTTATCAAGCAGTAGTTTTAAATCTTCATACCAGAATCCCTTTGGAAGATAGCCAGGCTCTGTTGAAAGGGATTCAGTTTTAATTGATCTGGGGGTGGAAGTCAACTGCTGTTATTTTTAAAAAGACTAGGTGGTGCCCTGGACAGTGGCTCAGTGGACAGAGCGTTGGCCCAGGTCATGGGTTCAATTCCTGGTCAAGTTCATGTACCTGGATTGCAGGTTTGATCCCTGGCCCCTGTTGCGGTGCATGCAGGAGGCAATCAATCCATGTTTCTTCTTCTCTCTCTCTCCCTCCCTCTCCCGCTTCCTCTCCCTCTCCCCAGCCCTTCCTTCCATTCTCACTAAAAATCAATGGGAAAAATATCCTTGGGTGAGGATTAACAAACAACAACAACAAAAAGTCCAGGTGATTCTAATACATGCTCAGAATTGATATAGCCAATGCCAGGGATAGCATAAAGAGAACTTAAAAGGACCAGATAAAATTCACTTTGGAGGTGGGGCAGTAAGAGAATGACAAGTTCTAAGGGACTCAGCTAGGACATGGTGGGCTGCTAGGGTAAAGATTTTATGTAGCACAGGCCAAAGATGGCAGGTGAAGAACCATTGACGGGCAAATTCTGACGTGGGAGCTGGGCCAACAGGCTCCCCTTGGCATGCTTTCCCAATACCCGCTTGTCCTCTTTACCTTGGATCCCATGTACAGTGCCTGGATTTCACAGTGTCGAACAGCAGTCAGTTTTCCATAGAAGTGGGTGGTGAGGTAGTTGGCCAAGAAGTGAGATGTGGCCAAGCTAGGGTGTTGGTCGAGGGATTGCTCTGTGACCTCAAGGCACATGGAGGGGTCAGGAATTCTTCGCAGAAGCTATGGTAGGAGAAGGGCAGAGGAGAAAGGTGAAGCTTGTAGAACACGCAGTCCAGCCTTGCTTTGTTTGAGAACAAAATATTTATGCATTGTAGACTAACCCCTTCTCTGCACTCATTTTTTTCCACCATACTCCCCAGCTCCACAAATGATGGCTTTGACAGGATCCAGCAGAATCCTGGACCCAGTTGTACCTACTGCAGAGCTAGTCACATTCTGTTCAAGAATTAGACTATAACCACCTCCTGAAGGACAAGAAGGGGCAGACCTGAGATTGCGAATATTTGCACAAAATTAAGCAGGAACAAAGCCATCTGATTTCACTAACCTTCCTGTACCCTCCTACCCCCGCCCAAATGGGAAAAGTTGGAGGCTTACCTGCAGAGCCTTTTCATGATCTCCTCCTTCTAGAAGATAAAGAAGATGCCTTTGATGTAGGCTGATTAAGTGTTCTCTTGGAATGGGGTAGAGGCAGCCCCACTCCTCACACAGTCCATACTCCTGGAAGGAAACACACACACACACCTTCAATACCTTTGAAGGACTGGCCTTGGCATTCATGCAGCTTTTGCCTGATTTTTCTCAGCATTCTTGAGTCTGCTAAAGCCCCAGAAAGTCTGGTAATTGCTGAATGGAATTTCACTAAAGGATTAAAGTGGGATCATAAACTCAAAGGACTAGAGGGGCAGGTAAGTTATGAAAATGATGGAAGCAGGCTGACTGTTAACGATATGATTTTCATCTCCGCTGTATTATAACAAAGAAAAGCAGACATACAGTGACTGACACTTGGTGTCAGCCCTGAGAGATACAATGTAACTGGGGAAGACTGAGAAGGCCGTCTAAAGGAGACAACGCCTACTCAGCTTTGACTATGGCCACAGGAATGTGCCGGTCCAGAGGTACTAGTCTTAAAAAAATTAAAACAATTTTTAAATAAAAAAGGTCCCTATTTTAAAATGTTAGCAATAAAATCAATATAAAAAATAAAAATTCTGCAGACCAATACTGCATAGGCCAAACAAACATGTTTGGGGTTGGATTCCACCCATGTCCCTCCTTGCTACTCCTCACCCCCAGTTTGTGAACTCTGGATAACCATTTCAGAGAACAGAATCTCCCGGGCCTTGTCCAAGTTTTCTAAATGGTGGCACTGGGGATGCCCTCCCACAACTCTGCCTGGTGTTGTCTTCTTCAGGATGCTTCCTTGTTTCTCAGGCTACGCAGATGCCCCGCGGATGCTCCTACTACAGTCTGGGCTTACTTCTGTCACTTGATAAATAATAATTTCCTAGGAATACTGTCTCTCATCGGCCCACTTCCCAAAATGTGAGCCGCTCAAGCATAAAGCCTAAGCTTAATCTTCTTTGTTTCACCACCATCTACCACAGAGCCTAGCAAATAACAGGTATTCAATAATGTTTCCTGGGTGGCTGAACAGCTGAATAAGCATATCTACATTTCGAACTATGGTATATCAGCTCCTGAAAAGGTAGACAAATTCTATATAGCTTTCAAATGTCCAATAAACACATGAAAACATATTCAAAGTTATTACTAATTATGGAAATGAAAATTAAAACAATGAGATACTCCTATTGGCAAAAAGTGAAAAGTGGGGTAATACCAAAAGTAAGGATATGGAGCAATAGGAACTGGGAATGGAAGTATAACCAGGGCAACTGACTTGAAGAGCAGTTGGTAACATCTTAGTGAATGTGAGATGCTCCTGCCCAACGACACAGCAATTCCACTGCTACATATACATCTTGTACCCAATGTATACAGTGCAGAAAATGAATGCAAGGTGATAGCACAAAAGCATCAACTGTTACTATTTTTATACTTCTCTGTATATTGGTAATTCACACACACACACCCCAGAAAAAGAATGTGATGTAGTTATAAAAAAATTTGGACATTGATAAGAGGGGAAGGGTCTACACAACTAGCCAGAGAGTTGTAACTCTGAAAAGAGAAGGAAGGGGAATATCACTCAGGAAAATGGTACCTTTGCTTCTAGAATCACGTTCATGACAGCTGATGGGTCGTCAACACAACAGTTCCTCAGGGTCTGCCAGTCACACCACACTGGGGTAGCCTGCAAACCTAGAATCTAAGACAGGAAAAGCTATCAAACCACAATGCAGCTTTTTCCTCCATGAACGAGTCATTGGAGTTTCCAGGGATGAGCCAGGTGTCATAACTTGCCAGGAAAGGAGGAATGGAGCAAATAGGGCAAAGATTGTTTAGAAAAAGTGAACCTACCAGGGAAGCACAATCAGGGAGCAAAGACTGAGTGGTGAGGGCAGGATGGGGGCCTTTCACTTGTGAGGACAGTTCTCAGAGCTTTCTGTAACAGCTTGCTCTAGGGTCACTTGCCCCATGCTCCTCCATCTCAAAACTCTACCCAAGAAATTCTGCTGGCCTGAATGCTCTGTGGGATCACCCTGCACGCAGCATTTAGCTCCTAATGAAAACTGCTGAGCAAAAGTGGAAAGAACATCTTTTTCACCTGCCTTTCCCTGGCGGGGCTCTGTTCAGTTCCAAGTACACATGGAAAATAGCATATCCTATATAATAAAAGTGTAATATGCAAATTGACCAGACGGCAGAACGACCAGTCAGCTATGATGTGCACTGACCACCAGGGGGCAGATACTCAATGCAGGAGTTGCCCCTAGCCTGCAGGCCCCAATCACTCCATCAGGGCCTGCAGGCCAACCTCTTGGTCTCTCTCCCCAGCCAGAAGGCTCTGATCGCCCGATGGGGAACGGGGAACTGGGGATGGGTGGCAGCGGTCGCAGGCAGTGCAGGGGACCCGACTGCCCCTCCAGTAGCTCCACACACAGAGGGCAACCGGCTGTGGCGGTGGGGGGTGGGGCCGGCTGCTGGCAGCCAGGGGAGATCGGCCCTGATCGCAGGCCAGGCCTAGGGACCCTACCTGTGCACGAATTTCGTGTGCCGGGCCTCTAGTTAATAAATAATAATACAAAAATAAACCGTGTGTTTCATGTGCTCACAACTGTAATCCTACTTTTGCCCCACCCTGTATATGTGAAAAGGCTTTGTAGACTATAAAGCATCATCCAATGTTAAAATTATAGGAGTAATTAAAATAAGACCCAGACAGGAGGCCTCCTTGTTGTTCACTTAAGAACAGAAGCCAGATGCAAAGCAAAAGCCAGGCGTAGATTTTCTGTTTCTTAGAATCCACCATCACATGAGAATAGACTAGGTACAGTTGGTAACAGAGAAATGCAGTTCCTTTCTCTTGATGCCAGGGTATGTACCTTCTGATACATTTGCAGCTCCGCCAGCTTTCTCTGTAGTTCACACCTTAGTTCCGCTGGGACAGTTGTGTCTGAAATGCAGTAGGCCAGGATCTCCAGGCACGACTCCAGGGGCCACCTGTCCACAAACTTTAGGGTTAGCTGACTTCTCAGAGATGCATCCTTCACAGGAAACAGGTACTGCCAACCTTCTTCGTCTACAAGACAAAAAGATGCCCAGAGGCAGCAAGCCTGGCACCAGAAGAGCTCCAGAGTCCAGGTTACTTTTTAATTTATTTATATTTTTATTGACTTCTAGGGAGAGAGGAAGGGAGAGGGAGAGAATCATCGATGTGAAAGCAAAACACTGATCAGCTGCCTCTGCAGCACCCCCATTGGGGACTGAGACCACAACCCAGGCATGTGCCCTGACCAGGAATCAAACCAGCACCCTTTCGGTGCAGGGATGACACCTATCCAACTGACCCACACCGACCATGCTAGGTTACTTCTTAAGAGAAGGGCCTTGTTCACTTTCATGAAACAGGAGTTTGGAGGATCGTTAAGATCCATCTGACCTTAACTAGTTTTGACACTTGGAAGCACTACTACATGGCAAGGAGAAATGTTATACCCTCTGTTTCTCTTTATGCAAACTTAGTCATGAAACTTTTTGAAGAGAGAGGAAGAGAAGGAGAAAAGAGAGGAAGAATAGGAAGAAAGAAGGGGAGCAGGAAGAGAGGAAAGACAGAACAGATGAAGCTCTCCATGTTCTGGCGTGCTGCACATATAGCAATATTTCAGACTCAATGAGTCAGTGCAACTTTTCGTTTTCCCTGCAATTTCCACTCGATGCCATACGTAACTACTTGAATGTTATTTCAGGTAAACTAGTTTCACTCCCTCAGTATCCTCTGTCATTATTAGTAGGTCTCTCTCTCCCCCCACCCATTTCAGAGCTGAAAAACAGACTCCAAACAGAGAAAACTGCATAACCATCCAGTCAGGGGACTCCTTCCCCCTTCTCAGGATGGATTTTCTTCTTTCCACAAGGGAGCCAGGCCCTCTACCCAGAAACCATTCACTACACTACACGATCTTACTCCCCCAAGTGGAGTGTTGTAGGTCATTGGCTCTCAACTCTGGTCACACATCAAAATCTCCTGGGGAGCTTTTCAAGTAGGGGTGGTCAAGCAGGCCCATGGGCTGTTTTTATAAATTGTCTTACTAAAATATAGCCATGCTCATTTGTTTCTATATCCTCTATGGCTGCTTTCATTCATGTTACAATGGAAGAGTTGAGTAGTTTCAAATGAGACTCTATGGATTTCAAAGCCCTTAAAAGAAAAAATTTGCCTGGCCAGCGTGCCTCAGTGGTTGAGCTTTGAACTATGAACCAGGAGGTCATGGTTCCATTCCTGATCAGGGCACATGCCCAGGGTTTCAAGCTCGATCCCCAGTGGGGGACATGTAGGAGGCAGCCAATCAATGATTCTCTCTCATCATTGATGTTTCTATCTCTCTCTCCCTCTCTGATATCAGTAAGAATATATTAAAAAATAAAATAAATTTGCTGATCCCTGTTTTAAAGTAAACATTTACCTAATTCCATCCCAGGCTCCTGGGGATGGAGCTCAGATGTTTGTGGTTTATTGAATTTTCCAATGGTTCTGATATGCAGGTTCGAGAATATTGGTTATGAATACGTGTTCTAAGGTTAGACCTAGGTTTTAAGCGCTGCTCCACCACTTACTCTCGTGGGCAAGTTTCCTACCCTTATGGTGGCATCTTCCTCTAGAGCAGTGGTTCTCAACCTTCTGGCCCTTTAAATACAGTTCCTCATGTTGTGACCCAACATAAAATTATTTTCGTTGCTACTTCATAACTGTAATGTTGCTACTGTTATGAATTGTAATGTAAATATCTGATATGCAGGATGGTTTTAGGCGACCCCTGTGAAAGGGTCGTTCGACCGCCAAAGGGGTCGCGACCCACAGGTTGAGAACCGCTGCTCTAGAGTTACTGTGAGGATCAAATGTGATGATACACTCAGTGAGTGCTAAATTCTATGAGCAGTAGTGAAGGAGAGAGATGTAGCTTTCTGCTCACCACTTGCCACAGCACAGCTCAGGACTGCATCCCGTATGCTGCTCAAGTCGTCCAAGTCTCGACCGTACACTTCAGTGAGCTGAAGGGCCCGGGGCCAATCTCTGGCCACCAGGGCTTCCTTGAAGGCCTCAGTGAGCACATCCAGGGCAACAGGAGAATGCAGGCCCAGGAGGACAGTAGAGAGACTAGCCTGGCCACAGAGACTCGCTGCCAGACTCTGCTCCTGCTTGGAGGACCCTCGGAGGGGCTCCCAGGCGGCCAGGAGCGAGGCCTCCAACATAGGGAACTGTTCCAGAAGGCGAACACACTCCCGGGCTACCTGTTCTGCAGTGAGAGGTACCTCCCTGCGGCCACGAAGCTCCTTCCATGACAAGCTGGGCTTGGTGACCTTTGATCCCCGGGAAGCCCCCAGACAGGCCACTGTAGCCAGCAGCTTAGAGCGGGATTTAAGGAAGGCCAAGGCAGAGGAGGTAAGGGCTGAGGGTGATGAATCCTTTGAGGAGGAGCTGGGCTTTTTCTCTGATGTGGGGTTCTCAGTTGGCTTTGGGGAGCTCTGTGCAGAAAGGGGTAGGTCATCCAGGCAGTGGGAGGTGTGCAGCTGGGCCAGGACGCCCAGGTGGGTCAGGAGAGATGACATCTGCTGGCTCTGCAGGGAAGGGCATAGGGCAAGGGGCTCACAGCAGCAGTTGACGATGACCTGAGGCACACTCAGGCTGAGTCCCTCTCGGGCCAGAAGGGCTGCTAGCCTGGAAGGAGAGAAGCATAGGCACCATTAGCTAATCTCTGACTTTCCTTATGTTCACATGAGCAAATGTACATGCAGGCTCTTTAATTGTCTCCCCTCTTCTTTTAAACACAAAAGGTTGCCTATTAGACATACTGCCCTGTCCTTTGCTTTTTTACTTAATAACGTATCTTGGAGATCAGTCCATATCCCTCTACACTACACTACAGAGAGGCTCCTCAGTTCTTTTATTTTTCTATAAATATATTTTATTGATTTTTTATAGAGAGGAAGGGAGAGAGATAGAGAGTTAGAAACATCGATGAGAGAGAAACATTGATCAGCTACCTCCTGCACACTCCCCACTGGAGATGTGCCCGCAACCAAGGCACATGCCCTTGACCGAAATCGAACCCGGGATCCTCCAGTGGCGGCCGGCAGCCATGGAGCTGGAGCAAGCGGGAGGCTTAGTTGCCCGGGCAATGGAGGAAGCCAAGCTTCCCGCCAGCCCTGAGCTGGCTGAGGCCTCGGCTCATGGCAACAAAGTTTCAATTATAGAAGACAAATAAATCCCAGATACCTGCTTCCAGCCAGCCTCCACTGGGAGCTTGGGTGGCTGGGGGTTGTGGCCAGCCTGCAAACAGCCATCAACCCCTCACCCAGGCTGGCCAAACCCTCATGGGGTGAGGGTCTCCGTTGGGGGGCTTAGCTAGCCTGAAAACAGCCCTTAGCCCCTCACCCAGACTGGCCAGGCACCCCAGCAAGACCCCCCGCCCCCCCTGCAGGGCTGGGGCCAGCCTGCAAACGGCCCTCAGCCCCTCACCCAGGATGGCCAGGCACCCCAGCAGGGATCCCCACCCTGAAGGGGTTGTGGCCAGCCTGCAAACAGCCATCAGCCCCTCACCCAGGCTGGCCAGGCATCCCAGCAGGGATCCCCACCCTGAAGGGGTTGTGGCCAGCCTGCAAACAGCCATCAGTCCCTCACCCAGGCTGGCTAGGCACTCCTATATAATAAAAGGGTAATATGCAAATTGACCCTAACAGCAGAATAACTGGGAATGACTGGTCACTATGACACACACTGACCACCAGGGGGCAGATGCTCAATTCAGGAGCTGCCCTCTGGTGGTCAGTGCACTCCCACAGGGGGAGCTCTGCTCAGCCACAAGCCAGGCTGACAGCTGCCAGTACAGTGGTGGTGGGAGCCTCTCCCATCTCCTCAGCAGTGCTAAGGATGTCCGACTGCAGCTTAGACCTGCTCCCAGTTGGCAAGTGGTCATCCCCCGAGGGGTCCCAGACTGCAAGAGGTCACAGGCTGGGCTGAGGGACCGCCCCAAGTGCACAAATTTTTGTGCACCAGGCCTCTAGTCTATAATAATAAAAGCGTAATATGCAAATCGACCAAACAACCAAAGAGCAGAATGACCGTCCAGATGACCACACTATGACACACACTGGTGCCAGGCCAGGCAAGGCAAGGCGGGTGCAATGCTATTGGTCGGGGAGCCCTGCCATCGTCCCATGATCGCCATGCAGAGGGAGGCCCAGGCCACCCGGCCAGTGGCCACAGAGGGAGGCTGCAGTGGGTGGGCGGGGCCTCCCTCTGTGGGGCGATCTGGGGGCCCCGCAATTGATTGCCCCACAAAGGGAGGCCCACACCACTGGCCAGCGACACTGTGGCAGGTGTGAGGGGCCGGCCAATGATCGCCCCACAGAGGGAGGCCCAGGCCAGCCGAGCGATCGCACCCCACGCCTGCTGCCCACAGAGGGAGGCGACTAGTGGCAGGGGTGGGGGTGGGGGTGGGGAGCGCCGCACAGATGGCAAGCAGTGGCAGCAGCAGGGGCAGGGCTAACTGCCAGCAGCCAGGGGAAAAAAAGCCCCAATAGGCCCTGATCGCAGGCCAGGCCTAGGGACCCTACCCGAGGAGTCCTGGGTTGCAAGAGGGAGCAGGCTGGGCTGAGGGGACCCCCCCATACAACCATGCACAAATTTCGTGCACCGGGCCTCTAGTTACATATAAGGCTATAACAGACATCATTTTCCATATGTATAATAAAGCCACAGGATAAACTCCCCAACATGAATTTTTAGGTCAAAGGATAAATGAATTTGTAATTTTAGTAGATATGGACAAACTGCCTTCACATAGGGGCTTGTGGAAATTTATATCCCACCAAGCCATGAGAATGCTTGTTCTTCTACAGCCTAGCCAACTAATGTGTTAACAAATTTTTAGATTTTTTCCTATTCCTAAATGAAGATTCTTCCCTTAATTTTATATTTGTGATGTAAATTTTAGTGGTGGCAAGAGAGAGAGAAAGGAATTTCAATGTAGCTGTATAAGAGTAAATGCCAATCAAGGGCTAAGTCTAGAAGTAACTTTACTCCCTATATTGAACCCAGGCACAACTCCAGGAAGCCCTCACTGTCACTGATTAAACAGTTAGGCAGGCCCATGCTCGACTCCCATAGGGTAGCTCCTACCTGTCTGGTGGAACTTGTCGCTCAAGCAGGAGGTGCGACACCAGCTGGGAAGAGCTTTGTTGCAGGAGAACAAAGGGATTTCCAACTCTGACCTCCACATGATCTGCAAAGGTAAAGAAAGTGACCACTGACTACACAGTTCATAGTCCTGTTTTCCAGAACCAATAACAAAATAATGAGCTCCTCCTGCTCCTCCAACGTGACTGGGGTGCAGGCAACACTCAGTCCGCGGACGAAAGTAGGAATCTGGCACTTAGATCAGAGACTTGGCTCCTCCTCTGGGTCCTCATGCCCACGACAGGCTGAAGGTCTAAGGTCTTTTTGAGTCATTAAAGCCGTCACAGTTTATTGAGCACTTCATGTGCTGTACAACCATACTAGGTACTGGGGAGACAAAGGTGAATAAAACACTGAAGACTAAGAGAAGACCTTATGAATCGAGTGACCTTGGCTACTGCTGTGTCCAGAACCTGTTAATTGAATCTTTCCTCTTCCTCGCTCTAAACACCCATGTTTCCTCTTTCTTGCTACTTACCAGGCTCAGAGCGCAGACTCTGAACAAGAACTGCAGCCAAGGTGCTGCAGTAACTGGAGAAGGTGCCCATGTAGTCTGTCTGCCCGCTGCCCACGGGGGCCTGTCTGCCCAGGGTCTTCTGGAGGAGCTCAGTCTGGATGTGCACAGGGTGGGCCTCTGTCTCCGCAGCTTTCTGGGCCGCCTGTTCCACCAGGGACGAGAGCGGAGAACTCCTTGGCTCTGAGAGCAGCAATGGTGGAAAGGATGGAGGCTTTAGTCTGTGTGTCCAGCTTTGGGACAATTTCCAACACAATTATGTGAACTGGGCTTCCGTCCACTGAATGGGGCCTTCCATAGCTCGGGACTACACTTACAAGCAGCTAGAAACTCCCAAGTTGATTCCCAGCCAGGAAGAGCTTTGAGTTGGGAGAAATCAGGGTGAATGGTTCTGTGCTCACCCCTGTGACTCTGGGGTTCGAATGGCTTTTGGGGAAGGGTTAATCAGTATTTACTGAGTAACTTTGGGATATATTGCTCCTTAGGGATAAGAAAGATGTATCAGCTAATGAGTGCTAACAATCCCTTCACCTGAGAGGCAGGGGAACAGTGGAGTTAGTTATGAGACGTGCACTGGTGAACTGGAGGGCTAGTAGGGCTCACTGCTGAAGTCCTAAGCCTCTGCTCCAGCTTCCTCTCCCGAGTTCAGTCCTCATCTGCTCCCACACTTGGACCGGTACCTGGCAGCTCCAGTGCCTCCCTCAGCGACTGAAGGATCTGGTCCAGCTGCTGGGAGAGGGTGGCATGGCTGGCGGCGCAGTCCTCAGTGAGGCTGGGCCAGCACGTCTGAAGCAGCTCGGCAATGCTGCACCGGGGAAGGCCTCCTCCTTTTTCTTCTATGCTCTCTATTGAAAGCAAATGAGAAAGAAAAAGTAAGGTTGATGTTGACCTAGTGTTCTGAGTCCGGGAGAAAAAAAAAGGGAGAAAAGCAAACTCACCTGATTTAGTTTGTCCGGCTGATGTGAGTAAATAATTGAGAATCTTACTGATTTGCTGAAGAACAACTGGAAAACCTCGAATGCCATCAGCACTGGGGAGGACATGGTCTAGCTGCCGACCTGGGACCAGATGAAGGAAGAGGGAATGCAGAAAAAATAAGGTACTTTCAGAGACTGCTTCTCAGTCCTGTGCTTGCTTGTGCAATTTTATGTTCTCGAATATTAAGGAGGAAATAGATGCTGTGCCATTTTGGGTGACAGCCAGCACAGCTGGCTTCTCTGCCTGAGGTGCCAGGGCCATCTCCTAAAAGATGCCTCAGTTGTCAGCGCAGCAGGCCGAGAATCTCTGGCACTGCCATGCAATCGCCGTCCCCAGCCAATAAGGCACTTCCTGTGGGTTTGCCTTGGTACTGCCCTCAGCTGAGGACTTGACCTGAGAACGTATCTGTCTTCTCTAACTGCTTCAAGTAGGATCTTGAACCCTCACTATGAACAATTTTATTAAGAGATGACTCATTATACCTCCCCAATACACCTATACTTGGGATAATCTGGAGACACAGTAGGTACTAAATTAATTCCTAATTGGCCTGAAACTGTTTCAGCTACTAACAGTTTGAGTAATATCCCCTTTTATTTTAGAACTAGAGACCTGGTGCACAAAATTTTTGCACTGGGGGGGTGAGGGTGGGGAGACCCTCAGCCCGGCCTGTGCCCTCTCGCAGTCTGGGAGCCCTTGGGGAATGTCCGACTGCAGACATCCTTAGCGCTGCCACAGAGGCGGGAGGCTCCCGCCACCACCGCTGTGCTCGCCAGCCATGAGTCCGGCTTCTGGCTGAGTGGCACTCCCCCTGTGGGAGTGCACTGACCACCAGGGGGCAGCTCCTGTGTTGAGTATCTGCCCCCTGGTGTTCAATGCGCCTCATAGCGACTGGTCGTTCTGCCGTTTGGTTGATTTGCATGTTAGCCTTTTATTATATAGGATAAAAGTGCTAGATGAGGGGGAGAATTGTTCCCAAAAAAAGAATCACAAGTGCCACAGTATACTTTCTTAGAAGGACCATGTGGGCATTAAAGGACATATTAACCGGCAGCTCAGAAGTGATTTGGAGAGGTGTGCAGAAGAGAGTTAACACAGCAGGCCTGAGACTTCTGTCCTCAGAAAGGCCTGCTCTCAAGGTTGGCCCTTGGCGGTATCTGTGACCTTCACTGGCAAACGGTTTCCTATACTGCATAAAAGTTTCCCTAAATGATGAGAGGGGCTCATTGTGCCTACGCTCTCTGTACACCATGGTTCAGTCTGAACACCTGCTTTCCTTCTGAGAGTCTGGAATTCTGGAACACAATGGGCAGAGGGTGCCTTTGTTACCAGCACCCCGTAACAACCTTGGGCTTGTGTCTCTAATGAGCTTCCCTATAGGCAACACTTCAGCCTTGTCACAACTCACTGCTGGGGGAATTAAGCCTGTCCTCTATGCCTCCACAGGGAGAGGACTCTTGGAAGTCTTTTGCTTAGATTCTGTGGATTATCCCATGAGCCTTTTCCCTCTGCTGGTTTTGCTTTGTATCCTTTTGCTGAAATAAATCTTAGTCATGAGTGTGACTACATGCTGAGTCCTGTGAGTTCTCAAGGAATCACTGAACTCAGGAGTGGCTGTTCACATTGCAACCTATTAACTGTTCCTCGTCCTCATCACTGAGAAAACAGGCTCCTTTCTCCCTCCTGAGTCAGTCCTTCCAATGTTTGCTGTGTGTGAACTTTACCCAAATCTATCTTCACATTCTTCTACCTTCATTCCTCCAAGAATTCCATGTACACATTTTGATGTCATTTACCTCAAGGTACAGTCTTCCCTCCACATTTTCCCTTATACGTGGTTTACAAACTCAAGACTATCATAGATTAAGTGGGGTTCACTCAGAAAGGGGAATGTAGTCTAAAGACAAATTCCATTTACACCATTTTTGAATGTCTATTTATTCTTTAAATTTCTCTGTAAATCAGAAAACAATTTCTCCATTATTGCAGAATGCTATGTCTAGTAAGAAGGTGAGGCTCTCAGCAGACTATATTTATGCCATCAGGCTGCACACGAGGAAATTAACTAATCCGCTCTCCCTGTCCCTCCTTCCCCGGTAAGTGCTTTTTTCTTGCACATTTTCTCAAGTCTCTCAGAAATCCATTTGAGAAGGAAGGACTAAAGTGGAAGCACTCACCCCGGCTCTCAAGGCTGCTGTTCAGACGTCGCTCAGCCGTTTCCAAGAGCTGCTTGCAGGTTTTCCAGAGCTGGCACTGAGAGCAAGCGAGGTCGAACGCAGCCATGGCGGGGGGACTGAGCTCTTCCAGAACCTCTCGCAGGGGGTCAGTGGGCTCCAGCAGGGTGCTGCTTATCCAGAAGTCCTCCTGGAGCGCGGGGATGGGGTCTCCAGAGGGGCTGAGCAGCTTGTCGGTCACGTCCGAGATGGAATAAAATACCATCCCTGGGTACCAGCAGTGGAGCAGAAAGTAAGGTTAAAATGATTCTATATGCCACTTTTATTTATTTTATTTTATTTTATTTTATTTATTTTATTTTATTTATTTTATTTTATTTATTTATTTTATTTTATTATTTTATTTTATTTTATTTTATTTTATTTTATTTAGGTCCTTCTGCACAGGGTATCTTCTATGCATATTAGTACCATCATTGCAACCCATTCTTATGGCATCAAAACAACGGCATGGAAAGGAAGACCAAGAGAAACCAAAATGGAGGAGATGAGTGAGGGCTTCTTCCAAATGGGATCTAAAAGCAGGTTGAGAAAGAATGAGGTGGATCTGTGTGCTCATCAGAAAAGATCTCTAAAATATGCTGTAAGAGCCCATTTATATTAAAAGCAAAAAGTGCATATATATTTTTGAATAGCTATTGAAAATTCTGGGAGAACAGAGGAGCAACGTGGGATGCTACCTGTTCTGGGATGGTACACAGAGCCTAGACCAGTAAGATAATGTGAAAACGTGGGACATGATTCCTCTTTTAAGAAAATGCATAGGTTTTCAAGAAAATGGCAGGCCTGTCCCCCTGGCTCTCTCATAGTGTCCCACGCAGAGCAAATTGTGGCCTTGAACCATTGCCTGGCCTCTGCCTGTGGGCTGGCTACAGTCACTGAAGCAGGTTGCACAGTGGGAAAAAAAGAAATAATGAAAGGATCAGTTTTTGCAGTGCAGCCATGGCTGAGAATTGAGACCTGTGAATTGCAGGCCATGAGTTAAACACAACTTTTTCACTTTATGGAAAAGTGAAATAATATGCTTTATCCTGAATAGTTACATGGAAGGAAATAAACTCCTAACCATTTCCCAAAGGACAAGATAGTGGCCATGAAAACACATGGTGACAAGAGCATTCACACTCTTCAGTGTTAGTCACACAGGACAAGCTTAATGGAGTAGCTCGAGTGGTAGGTATGTGACTGCCATGGTCAGGGAAGTTGGGCACAGCTAGAAACCAAACCTCAGTCTGCTGTTCTTCAAATCCAAGTGTCCTGCCCTGGATTTCTGCTCACCTTCATGATGATGAGCCTATTGTTTGGGTGGCTTTTCCCCTGACACCCTCCTTCCCCAGATACCTCCCCCCCTGTGGTGGCAACGGGGAAGCCTGACCTGCCGCCGCAGCGCTGCCAATGGCCTGTAGAGTTGAGCGGCCACTGCCAGTTCTTCGAATGGTGCTGCTACCCCCGTCTGAGTTCTGGTTCTCAATCTTGTGCTCGACACGGGCCAGCTCCTGGATCACCTCCTGGTAGAGCTCCACGAACATCAGTTCCCCTGAGCTGGGCGAGGACTTCAGGTCGAACATGAACACCACCTGGTACAAGACAGGCGGGAGTGTGGCTGTGGTGGGCCCATTGTCTAGAGATACGGGATCTTGCCTATCATTAGACTATGGCCCTAAAACATCCGCTTTGTAGGATGGGAAGAGCACTGCATGTTAGAAGAGTAGATCAAATATAGAAATTACTTATCCAAGCCAGCATGAAAGCCACCACAGCCCCAGTAGAAAATTGGCAGAAGATGTGGACAATTTCAGAGAAAATGAATGACTAATACCTAGATGAAAAATGTTATCCCTTTCAGTAATCTAGGGAATTTCAGTCACATTAATACCATTTTGCATCTATCACAATGACAAAGTATAAAAATAAGCCCTCAGGGGGTAGTGGTAAAAGGAACTGTCACAACCTTTTTTGAAAAGCAATTTGGCAATCCATAAAGCTTTAAAAACGTTTATATTCTTTGACACAGAAATTTTCATGAGAAACTTTCTTACAGAAACAATTCAAAAGGCTTAATGCCTAAAGGTGATAATCTTGGCACTATTTATTACAAGGTTGAAAGTAATCTAAATGTTGAGTAACAGGAGAATGGTCAAATGCAGCTGCCTGATCAGACTACTGTAAGGTCATTAAATCAGGTACAAGGCAAATGTTAAGAAGGCATTATATAAGGTTTTAAATTCAAAATAATCTTGGCTATATAAAAGTCACATGGATCTTGGAAAAATAATGGCAAAGAGTATTTGTTACCTTTATTGGTTCTGGACAATAGGGTTACAAGTAATATTATTTTCTTGCTAATACCTTTGGTATTTACTTGTAATATGCATGGCTTATTCTGTAACCAGGCTAAAAAAATAAAGCTTTTATTAAAAAAAAATTCAAGCCCTAGCCAGTTTGGCTCAGTGGATAGAGCACTGGCCTGTGGACTGAAGGGTCCCAGGTTCGATTCTGGTTAAAGGCACATGCCCGGGTTGTGGGCTCGATCCCCAGGAGGAGGTGTGCAGCAGGCAGCCAATCAATGATTCTCTCCCATCAATGATGTTTCTATCTCTCTCTCCCTCTCTGAAATCAATAAAAAAATATATTTTTTAAAAAGGTGACTTTCATTTAAAAAAAAAAAATCAAGGGTCCAGGAAAGGAAGCGGAAGTGAGGACATTTAGGGGTAAAGGATCAGGGGCTCACAGTTGACTTAACTCTGGATTTGGGTGTAACAAAGGCTGGTGAGGGTCCTATCCTCCCTAGAGGGTCAGAGTTACCACTGTCATTAAAGTATGGAACCTAAAATGACCAGAGGAAGCTACTCAAAAGTTCTCCTATCGCCTAGATTTTATCCTTGACTTATTCTTCAACAACTGAACTAAAATGAAAGAAAAATTCTGACCTGCATGTTAAGGGACGAGCACAGTGTGATAAATATATCAATGAAGTTTTAAAAATTAGAAAGGTAGGTTTTCATGCTATTAAATTTAAACAATAGCAGAGGATTCTTATATTTCTCACAGCTTGTACAGAATCCTCTTAACCCCACGAGGTAGGACAAGCAGGTATTATATTTAACTCTGATTTTTAAGTGAAGATACAGAAGCTCAGGGAGGGCAGGTCTTTCTGATTTCTTCTTGCACCCATCCCTCGACAACACGAACATTTTAGTTTGGTAGCCCCTACACTTGTATATTGAACTGGCATTCTATTTCTTATTAAACATTGTCTGCATCATGACTTTTAACTATTAAAAACATGTATGTGTTCAGAGAAGGCTTATAAGGAAAGAAACCAAATTATTTCCATGTTTTGAAACGGTGAGCTTGTAGCTAAATATTTTATCTTGTTAAACACGATTTATGTTAAAACAAACCAATGATTCAACAGCTTAAACCTCCTGCAATCTGGGTTTTGAAATCTGCAATGCTGGGGACTGGGCCTTGTACATGGAAACTCTCTCCTGTTTCTCCTGCTGGATGTGGCCCCTCTAATGTTCCCAAGTGGCTCTGGTTGCACAGGTATCCAGCTCTGCCTGAGGCCCAGCAGGTTCCAGATGGCTAGAGGTGGACCTCACATTCTTTTCTATGACAAGGTGAGGCCCAGGCTACTAACACCAGCTGCCCAGCCCCTTACCTGATGGGCTTCTGCAAAGTTCCCCCGGAGGATGCAGGATGCCAGCAGCGACTCAGGTGGGGAGAACATCATGGGGATGAATGAACTTTGAGTTTGGGGCTGCAACTCATTCCTTCCAGACATGATGTTCAGACTTCCCTCTGTTGGGACACAGAAGATGAGGGAAAGGAAGCAATAGAAATTGAGGAAAAACTATACTGCTGTAACCTCCCACCAAACTCTTTATCTTCAAAAAGTTTCTTTTTTAAAAGGTGTGTAAGTGGGTATTGATTTTCCCTCAATTGAAGGGCAAACCTATGCTATCATGTTTGAATATAATACTTAAGTACATTCTTAGGTATTCACCTGTTTCTCTCTGCTAATGGGTAACTTGACTGATAGTGACACAGCCCTTTCCCTACTGAAATCTGTTTGGCCATGGGCAGAACCAAACTTCTTTTTAAAGAAATTGATATATAATTGACATATAACATTGTATTAGTTTTAGGTATACTAGTACAACATAATGATCTGATATATTGTGAAATTATCACCAAAGTTTAGTTTTCATCATCACACATGGTTGCAAATTTTCTTGAGACTTTTAAAATCTACTCTTAGCAACTTTTAAATACACAATACAGTAGTGTTAACTATAGTCACCATGCTGTATATTACATCCCCAGGACTTATTTATCTTACAAATAAGACTGTGCCCTAGCCGGCTTGGCTCAGTGGATAGAGCGTGGGCCTGCAGATAGCAGGGTCTGGGTTCAATTCCAATCAAGGGCATGTACCTTGGTTGCAGGCTCCTCCCCAGATCGGGCCCTGGTCAGGGCTAGTGCAGGAGGCAACCAATCAATGTGTTTCTTTCACATTGAAGTTTCTCTTTCTCTTTCCCTCTCTCTTCCGTTCTCTCTAAAAAATCAATGGAAAAATACCCTTGGATGAGGATTAAAAACACAAGAACTGCTCAGTCCAGGTTTCTACACCAGGGTGTGTGGCAACTCCGTATCAGGGCAAAGCTGCTTGAAGTGGGCAGCTGGTTGGGACCCCCATACCTGAAGTACTTGTGCTCAGCTCACTACTTGTACTTTCCAGGGAGGGATTGGAACCTCTGTCCCGGCCATCTAGAGGTGATAGGAAGAGAGAAAATCAACCATCAACTCCTTAAAATGTAGAAGTTGGCTTGAAAATCAAGATCTGGGTAGAGTGAAAGGATAATGGTTAAGTAACATATCTACTGCTTCTACAGCAAAATGCAAGTTCCTACAGACCAAAGGTGAAGGGTGGGCTTAATATGGCGCCAATGCTCATTGGGTAGCAGCTTATACCAATGGTTCCAACATGTGGGTCTCAGAGCCCCAGGGCTTTCAAGTTACTTCTAGGGGTCAGCGACCTGTCTGCTCACCAAGCACTGGCAATATGACTAGAAAGTAGGAGGGTGCAAAGGAGGGCACAAGTTTTTCTGACATAGCAAAAGCTGTTCTCATGCTAAGGACCCCGTTATTTAGTGCCCTTGTGGAAAAGCTCCTTCTCAACATGGCTCTTCATAGCGAATGGAGGCTCACTCTTCCTAGGGTGGTCACCCCAGGGTAATACGAGCCCTACGCAAGGGCGTCTGCGTGGCTCACCATTTGGAAAGGACACACAGCTGTAGGAAAGATGGCGTGTGCATTCTTGGGGTGGATGTGTCAAGTGGATGCAAGTCTTTGACTCAAACCAATTAACTGAGCAGCTTAAGGGCCTTAGCAACTCAGCCTTGACGTTTTCCAGGTTTCTCTCATAATATCCTCCATTCTACCCACTATGTTCACTTTTCTCATTGCCACTGCTGGAGCCTTCTCATTCTGAGCTTGGTTCTGGAGCCACGTTTTCCATAAAACCTGTTTCCCTGACTTCTGTAGGCGATGCTGCTCTCTCCTAGAGACAGCTTGTTTCCAGGCAGTGCCTCTGTGCAGTTTAAGTGTTTCATGTATACCATCTGTGTAGGTACATTATCAATCCTTTGAAGGCAAAGTCCTGATGTAAGCCTCATTCACTTCCCTCAAGATACCGCGTGTTATTTAGCACATAGGAAACTCTTATGGATTCCATTAATTATTTAAAAACCAGCACCAAAAATCATAATGGAAATTTTATTATCTAAAAATTTAACACACCTGTATAATGGTCCTGTATAAAATTCTGTAAGAAAAATTCAAATTCAAAAGACAAAATGAAGGGGAAAAAAGTTAGCACATAATGACAGAATATTACCCATAATGTATAAAAAGCTTCTTACAAGTCAATAAGAAAGATGAACTCAACAGAAAATATGGACCTCAGACATGAATAGGCAGCTCACAGAAATAATGTAAATTGCCAGTAAATATATAAAAGACATTCAACCTTAAACTAAAAGCTAATATTAAAACAATGATAAACATTGCTGTATTAATCATATTGGCCCAGCTTTGAAAAAATCTGATAATACTCATTTTTAATGAATGTGTGTGCAAACAGGCACTCATAAACATTGGTGGGAATGTGAACTGGTTCATCTTTTTTTTTTTTTTAAAAGGCAATTTGGTAAATCTTTATTTCCACGTATCTTTGACCTTGCTATTCTACTGCTAGGGTCTTATCCTATAGCTATACTCACACAAGTATGCACAGACATATATACAGGGTTGTTTACTGTAGCATTGTTTATAATAGTAAAAAAACTGGAAACAACTTAAGTGCCCACAAAAGGGTACATATAACAATGGAATATTAAGCAGCTTTTAAAATAAGAGAAAAAAGTCAGTTGTCAATATACAGTATGAGACATATAAAAGGACATCAGTGAAAAAAGTTAGTTCTCAATGACACATCTGAATACATGAAATGATATATATACTTGCACTGTGTGGAAAATTTCTAGAAGGAAACTATTAGCAAGGGTTACCTTGGTGGAGTGGGACTACGATAAACTTAGATCACTTTTGTTTTTGTGTGTGTACCATGGGCTTTATCTTACAGAATATTACACAAGAGGCAGTATGCCACTTGCCGGTGCATGGGAATAAGGCATGAGGAGAGCCCATCCATTACCTGCCCGGCTCCTTCGTGTCCGACGACCCCGGCGGAGACTAGGGTGCCATGTGGCGATGGGCCGGTATCTTCGGAAAGGTTGCTCCTCTGAAACAGCAAACCCAATGGGTAAGGCAGCAGAGAGATCAATTTTGCTTTGACCCACCTCGTGGGGTAACAGGTAGGGGAAGATTTGGACTGGGCTCTGAGGCATGGTTCTGACATGAGTTGTTATGTTTATGCCTTGAGTTATGGAGTGACTCCCATGCACTCGTCCTCGCTCTCTCCCACATTCCTGGGGGTTTTCTCCCGCCTCACTTTCTGGACCCACTGGTTCTGCTGCCCCCTCTCACCTGAGCTCTGGTTGCTTGTTACCACCTTGTATCTCCACTGGGCCTCAGAGAGAACCTTAGAAAACCGGTGCAGGCGGCTCTGTGGTCCATGTCTGCTCTCCGGGCAGTTCTGGCCTTCCGGCAGCGTTGGGTCGTCAGGGGGACTGTGGCTGCTGAGCTCCTCCAGCTGGTCCTGGAGGAGCCTGAGGAAGGCCCCCATTGCAAACTCATCAGCCAGGAACCCGCTGACACCACTGGTAAGGTGCTCGAGGTCCAAAAAGCTGTGCCCGTGAGGCTCTGGGGAACTGTCTTTTGGCTCTGTCTTCAGACAGCTTGGAAGTGTATCAGCAAGGCTCCTGGGGACTCCCAGGGAACCCCGTTCTGACTTCCTTTCAGGCTGTGCTATGTGCTGAGGGCTCTCTGGTGGAGACCCCAAACCTAATGGGTCCTTCCCCTCAATGTCATCCTCCTCAGCATAGTCCTCGGGCAGGTGAGGCTCTGGGTGAAGATCGGCAGAGGTCATGAGGAGCAATGAGAAGATGTTTTCTAGAAGTTCCAGGCGCAAAGAGTCAGGAACACCGCACAGATACTGCTGACACCTGGCCAAGTATGTTGAGAAGAGATTTGAAGCACCTGAAGTAGCATGTATCAGAGAAGAGGGCAGAGAAAATGCAGACCTTAGAAACATTACTTGCCAGACTCAAACATTCACCCAACTTTAACTCATTTATGTTTTAATGACTAAAGAAATTGCAGTTACAGTCAGAAGAATAAGAGACTCCTCATCAACGTCTTTTCATGATTTGCAGAGTTTGTACGTTAATTAGAAGTACAGCTCACTGAACACTTGTTATTTTGTTTCTGCTTTTTAAATATTACATTATTCTTCATCTCTCACAAGCACTCCATAATAGGCTCCTTACTCCTCAATTCCATTTTCACTCATTGTTACACTAAAGAAGATCAAGGGCTACCTAGATCTCTTAAGAAATACTCACTGGTCAAAAATGACCATGCTCAGAGAAGGTCCATCCCAAAGCTACAAGAGAGAGAGAATTGACCAGCAGTCACACAAGGCAAGTTAAATGTAAGTTATTAAGAAAAATGAGAGAGGATAGGAAATAGGTTCTTTCACACTGTAGCTGTGATCCATGACATTGACTTAGAGCAGGGGTGGGGAACCTTTTTTCTGCCAAGGCCATTTGGATATTTATAACATCATTTGCGGGCCACACAAAATTATCAACTTAAAAACCAGCCTGCTAAATTCGGTCAAACATTTAATTAACTCACCCCTCATGCCTTGGCAGGGCCAGACAAATGATTTTGTGGGCCTTATACAGTCCATGGGCTGGACGTTCCCCACCCCTGACTTAGAGGCTGCATTCAAAAAAAACAACAACAAGAAATATCATACAACAGAAAAATAATCAAGAGTGTGCTCTGTTTGGAAGGGTGAATATATCGTTTCTCAAAAGTTTAGTTTGTATATCACTTACCTACATATATACACATACATATATAAACACATAAATTATATACCTAGGTGCAAACTGAAGTGTGATGTGAAATGCTATTTTTATTGTAGATTATAGGGGGGGAAAAGCATTTGGAAAACAATGCACCAGGTGATCAGACTCCATTAAAACTTAGGCAAATCACTTGCTTTCTCTATGTCTCTTCGATTAAAGAAGGCTGATTAATGGATGAAATTATTCCTGGGCATAATAAAACCAAGGGCCACCTCCTCAATCCTGGTGGAACAGGTTGCAGCAGGGACTGGGGGGAGGGGTTTCTGTACCTGAGGGGGAGACGGAATCATTCACTGGCTCTGCAGCCACAGCCAGGTCCTCTGAGAGACTGTCTTTGCATTCCTGGCACTGGGTGTGCTGGTGTGAGTTCACACAGAGGGCATAGATGGCATACTTCATGGCACAGAAGCTCCGGTAGAGTGTCAGGTTCTGGCACTGGCTCAGGTGCTCAGGGCCCGGAGCACCCGCTGAGTCTGAATGGGAGAGAGGAACAGGCAGCACTTCAGAGCTGGTTCTTTCAGGACGGCAGCAGGCATGGCCGGACCAGAGACGCTGCCCTGCTCTCTCCTTTCCGCCAGTTTGATCCGCGTCCCTCCCAGGCCTTTTCCTCCATAGCATCAGCGTTCAGTCCCCTCCATTTCCTTTTTCCCACCGGCCTCCCTCTACATGTCTCTCTAATGCAGCCCTCATGGCTATTTAACAAGTCTTTTCCTTATATTTCTTAACATTTTGTTCTTTCTTTTCTTTTTTCTTTTTTTTTAAATTAAAACTTAAAGTAAATGTTTAGAGGAGGTATGGGGGGTTTAAAAGGAAAATATGTTTAGTCTACCTAGTGCCACATTATCCAAGAGGCAGGCTTAAAGTGTGTATAGATTGAGTAATGAGAGCAAAGGCAACAAAATTTCTTTGGAAAAAAAAGTTGATATACATTTAAAATATATATATTTTATCAATTTCAGAGAGGAAGGGAAAGGGAGAGGGAGAGGGAGATAGAAACATCAATGATGAGAGAGAATCATTGACTGGCTGCCTCCTGCATGCCACCTACTAGGAATCAAGCCTGCGACCAGGAATTGAACTGTGAACTCCTGAGGCATGCCGGCCAGGCAAAAAATGATATTTTTAAGAAAGCACTGAAGTAGACATCATGGGGAAAAACACAAATGCTGTTGAAATTCCTTGTACTTGTTTAATAATTTATAATTTCTCATTTAAAAAAATTGAGGAGAAAGAGAAGGCATCATACTATTTTAGGGTCTCTAAACATCTTAATCTGGCTTGAATCCTTTTCATAGTAAAAGTGCAACCTTCTCAAAGAAAAGGCATTAAATGTAGCAAAGCGAAAAAGAAGAAAATATAACCCATGATATTACTAGCTAAACACAACCATTAACAATCTGTTTTAACCCCTTTGATAATTTAGCATATACGTGTGTATGTTGAGAGTAATGACATTTTCTATACTATTCAATTTTCCTACTTCTTAAAAATAAATGATAGTATAAGCATTTGATTATGCTTCTTCATACACTATATTTCTGATGGCTGCATACAGTTCTACTGCGGCAGGGCACTGCAGTCGTTAGGAATGCTTTGCTACTAGGATGGTGCAATAAATCCCCGTGTGTATAGGCTTCCTAGTAATTACTTCTTATAGGGAGCTCAGATTTACCAAAGTCAGGTAGAAACAGAACGAGATCAATATTGTTCCCCGCCCCTGGCCTCTACGTGGCATTATTGCCCCGGGCCAGGACTTGCAAGCACTGCACAACCCTGAGAGTGAGCGGCTCCTTAAATTTTGTGCCCCAGGTGCCTCTCTTGCCTCACCCTAGTCCAGACCTATTATTGCTCCTCTTTCACCTTTTATCAGTTCTAAGTGTGTCCTGGTGGGTCACCAGGGATCGGATTTAAACCACTTCTTTGGAAGCCCTTTTGTACTTGTCTGTAAACAGAAAGTTCCAGTTCCTTTAGGAAATCTGTTAAACAAGTTGCCTACCTTCCTGGAAAAAAATATAGACTGCAGTGACACGGGTTTTCCAGTTAATGGTACATCCTTTCTCAAGGTCAATCTAAGTAATATCGAGGCTGAGCAACATCTCCTGCCATCTGGGAAGGTTTGTTTCTCTCAAAGCAAAATGTCCCAGGACCTGTGTGGCAGGTTGTGACTACACTATGATACCATTTTTGAGAGCAAAAGAGCTTGTTAATGGGGACTTTAATTTTAAGCCAAGATCTAAGATTAAAACAAGACTTTACTATTGTTTCACGCAAGTCTTCATCTAAACTGCTTTATGTGTTCAATAGAGTATGAGGGAGCTATGGGAGAGAGAGGGTAGGCACAAAGTGTGCTGTGAGAAAGCGTATGAAGAATGGAGAGACTCGCCAAGAGTTGCATAAATATTGCCAGAGATAATGCTGCGAATTCCGAGGGCAGTTCCTAATTCTGTTCCTTGGCATGAGGGTATCCTAGTGGTTCTTGAGATGGTTCCACGAGGACAAGGGTTCCTATGGCGCTGTTCTCATCGGGTTCCCTATACCTCATCCAGAGAGGGGAGGCACATTCCTACACCCCATGATCTCACTGGGGCAAACAGCACTAATTTAGAGGCACCTGCTAGCCCACCCACTTTGACAGATTACACCTAGATAAGTCTTTGCTGAAAGGAACCTCGGCAAGATTGTCCTAAGAGGAAACCGTGCCCGAGTGACTGCATCGGCAACTTACTGTGCTCTTGCTGAGGCTCCTTGGCTGGCACCTTCTGTAAGAGCTTGAGAACTTCTTCCTCCCTGAGGGCTGGAAGGTTTGTGAGGTGATGGAGAGAGTAGAGCACTGAGTGGCTGTCTCCACCGTGTAAATGACACAAGAGATCCCTCTTTGGTATGGGGCTGCTGGGAGGGAAAGACGGGAGGATGGGAGGAGAGGCAGTTGATAAAACTGCTCTGAGAAAGACCATTCTGATTCCCTCTTTCTCTTGCTGTCTGGCCCCTAACACCATGGGTTTCACTTACCCAAAGACTACATTTTAGTTGGTCTGGGATACAGCAGAGCATTTATTTACCCTCTGGGAAGTACATCCATCAAGTCAGCCCTACTCATCTAGGAAGGATCTAGAAAGGGCCTTCTTGGTCAAGGGGGTCCAGAAAAAGCCTGCAGAGTATGCTTCCCAATTTCTGTGCTCTTCCCAGCTCAGAAGCGGCACAGCTTCTCTGCTTTCCTGAGTAACAGCCTCTCGCCACTTCCCACTCTGCCTACTCTACTTCAGAAAGTCTGGGGAAGCGGTGAAGAACAGAACAGGAACCCAGTCCTGGGGAAGCCCTGAGGCTAATATATCAGGGAAACAGGGCTTAACCAGTTCCACAGGTTACTGAATAAAAGTGTGACTGCAGTAACACATGGCCAAGAATGTGGGCCACAGTACTGTCACTTTGGGCATGTCACTCAACATCTCTGGGCTTCAGTTGCCCACCTTTAAAATTAGGATAATATTGGTAACTACTCCATAGGATTACTGTGAGGCTTAAGTGAAATCATCCACATAAAGAGCTTGGAGCTATGCCTTGCATATAGTAAGCGCTCAGGAAATGTGAGCTATTGTTCTTTATCATTGTCATCCTAAATTACCCTCTATCCTCTAGTTATAACCTTATGGCTATAGTGAAAATAATTATTACTTATGTTTCTTTCCTGGGTTAATAGCTGGAATAATTATGAGTTGCTGGTCAACATTGTCAACCCAAAACAGTTATGCGGATGATGTCTTGAAATGGTCACATGCACAGAACACAGGATCAAGTGTGCCCAATGGTGGGAAGACTACACAGGGCTGTACCTGCTCTGCTGTACACACCACTCCAGGACCTCCAGGTGAGCCCACAGCCCATTGCAGGCATCCCTGAGGAGCTTATCGCCACCTTGGTCCTGTACGGACATAGAAGAAAGAGATGGCATCTGGGGTCAGAGACTGTAATGAACTTCAGGACCTCGCATTCTGCCCACAGCACTCACTTCTGAGCAGCCCAGGCTGCAGAGTCAGTTACCTGGGTCCTGTGGAGTGTCTGCAGCAACCTCCTGGCTGATGCGAGGCTCTGGCAGTGTGTCCAGCCCAGGAGCACAAGCAGTCGACGGAGAGGCCTGAATTCTCTATCCAGGAGGCAGCCAAGGCTTGGGAAGTCTTCCTCTTTCAACAGCGTTAGTGCTGTCACCTGTAAGTCAAAGGAGGCTGCTATAGGCGGTTACGTGGACTTGCTGCTCATTAGGGGAGGAAGCTTTTGGCCATAGCAGGGAGATTTCTGACAATGACAGAAGAGCCAGTTGACTAAAAAAGGTCCATAAAACTCTAGACCATAAGCTCTTTGAAGGCAGGCACTGACTTCCACAGTACAGGGCACACAGGATGAGGTTAACAAATATCTATTGAAATACACTGAAGCTCAGTAGCAATCTGGGAGAAATTTAGAGTAATTAAATTCCTGTCAGCTAGACAATACACTGTCACCACTGTCTTTTCTTCCCTGCACCCTCCAGAAAGCTTACAAGAATCCAACATTGTAGTTCCTGCCAAAGGACTGATGTAAAATGACTGCAGGTCTAATTATGAATGACGCTGGTTCTCGAAGACTTTTCCCCCCGGGACTATGGGATGGACAGAACCCAATGCCTCACTACTGATTAGATTGCTGTGTAGGGTAAATGAGTGGGAAAGAAATGAGGAATGAAAAATCCTGTGGAGTCTCTAAGTACCTCTGTGATGGAAAACATTTATGTCTGACCTACCAGGATCTGCTCGAGGAAGTGTTTGCTGTTGCTCAGGCAGTAGAAATAGGCCAGTTTCCAAGCCTCGGCTGAGTCGGGATTGGAGAACAAGGCTAGCATTGCCCGCTCGGGATCTAGATGATCCGCTGAGACTGAAAATCAAACCAGACAGGGTTACTGGGGAACCAGAGCTCTTCCTTCCTAAGCTAAAGCCCATTGGAAACACCAACTGTTAGAGTTCACTCTTTTAAAAACTTAAACCAGGCTTCCTATCCTTCTATATTAAAGGCCCTTTCCTTCTCTCAGTAGCTTCTGAAAAGCTCTTTGCTGCTATTGTTATTACTTTGTTTGTTTTTTTCCCATCACCTGCTCCATCCTAGACTATAAAATCTGTGCTTTTAAGAAAATGCCTCCCCCTTTTTTGTGTGTAGCCTTTCCTATTGGCCTCTCTGAGCAACATGAAAGGCCCAGCCGAGGAGAACTCGAGAGAGGCCGGGCACAGTGGGATTTCCAGCACACAGGAGAGCAGCAAAGGGAACACACCTTCTCCCAACGAGAAGGCCTTTAGTGGCTTCACTGCAGCCTTCTCTGCATAGGCATGGCCGTACAGGGAGAGCAGGCCCCGCCCGGCCTTGTGCAGCAGGCAGCTGAGCAGCCGCTCCTCCTGCAGGGGGCTCCCCTCAGTCCTGCAGGCCTCCAGTAGCTCCTCACACAGGAGACGCAGCTCAGCCCCCGGGGGCTCTGCAGGGCAACGCAGAGTCCGCAGGGCTCCGTAGATGGCCTCCACGCCCCCCGGGGACCCAGGGGCAGCGTCCTGCAAAGCTCGCAGTGCCTTTCGAATGAGGTCCACCAGTGCCTTCTGCAGAGGCCAGCCACCAGGGCCGGGGCCATCGTCTTCCCTAAGCAGAAGCTCCAGCAGGGCCTGCGCTGGCTGGGAAGCCTGGCTCAGAAGATCCAGGAGCACAGAGACAGCTTCTGAGCTGAGCCAAAGGGTCCGGCTCTCCGGCCTTCGATTTTCGTCAAGCACGGGGTCTGCGGTGTCTTGTGATAAAGCCTCATACAGCTCCTAAATAGAGGATGAAGAGAGGGATGCATGCTGAGCATGTCTAGAATGTTATCACCTGTATGCCTTTATGTTTTCTCTTTTCAGTACATATGTGTATGTGTGTGTGTGTATTTGTGTGTGTGTGTATAAAACAGTAACAGTAGCAAACACTTCTGTAGTAGTTACTACGTGCCAGGCCCTTTACACAGAAAAATAAACCTTAAGAGGAAGACACTACGATTATCCCCATTTTACAAATGAGGAGATTGAGGCAAAGAGATGAAGTCAATTGCCCAAGGCCTCCATGCTCACGCTTGCCCCTCTTACTGCCTCCAAAATGTGCACTGTTGCTCTACATCAGGGACTGCAAACTCATAGGCCAAGCCAAGTAACAAATGCATATGACACTATGCCCAACTCAAGGCATTTAAATTCAATTTTTAAAAAAACATTACACACCCTGGACTGTGTGGCTCGGTTGGTTGGAGCTTCGTTCTGTGAACCAAAAGGTAGCAGTTTGGATTCCCGGTCAGGGTGCATACTGGAGGCAAACGATCAATGTTTCTCTCACATTGATGTTTCTCTCTCTCCCTCTCTCTCTTTCTGTTTCTCTCTCTCTCTCCCTCTCCCTGTCTTTCTCTCTAAAATCAATTAAAAAATAAATAAAATAATAAAAAAAGAACATTATGTATCAGTTTTTAATCTTTGATCTAAATCCTAGTCCTAATACGTCCATCCCACACAACTCTCCCTTTTTACTGGGCTTTCAATGTACTCACAATTAGTACCATATGTTTTATAATTGTCTCAAGTGTCTATTCATCTCTCCTCCCTGACTAGACTAAGCCCTTACAGGCAAGAACCTCTATAGCAAGCATGTCAAACTCGTGGCCTGCAGGTCGCATGTTTGACATGCTTAATCTATAGCCTATAATTTGTTTGCAGAGTGGGTGCAGAGGGAGAAGAGGGGGTGCTTTAATACTGTGCCCATGGATGGTGCTCAGGGATGCTTCTTCATGAACTGCCTCCAAGATGGGAACAGAACCATGAGTCCTTGACTTAATATAAGTGAAAGCATGTACTTTAAATCCTACAGCTAATATGCCTTTATTAGCTGATGGTAGAGTGACGAAGAAAATAAGTACTGAGCCTCAGAGCATACCTCAGGCACGTAAGTATAGATCTAGGTAAGACTTAGTTTAGCCTTGGCCTGGTGGCTCAGTTGGTTAGAGTGTCATCTTGATACACCAAGGTTGTAGGTTCAATCTCCGGTCAGGACACATACAAAAATCAACCAATGAATGCCTAAATAAGTGGAACAACAAATAGATGTTCCTTTCTCTCTCTCACCCTTCTTCTCTCTTTCTAAGATCAATAAACAAAACAAAACAAAAAGACTTAGTTTGAATCTAGCCCCAGAAGATTGTTGTTAACTCTGACACATTCAGTGTAGCTCTTACAGAACCACGTATTCAACAAATACTAGTTCCTGTTTCCCTTCACATTTCCTGCCATATACTGGTGGAAAATTCAAATACTACCTAGTTTAAATCCAAGTTATGTATTCCTTTTACATGAAATGAAAAAAACTTTAATCCATAGTTGTACTTAGTACTTCTGGATAACACACCTCTGAGAATTCTAAAATCAGTTAAGTTTATCCTAATTTTAAACTCCCCTCAGAGGGGCCTCTATCTAACCCGGTCTTGCGTGAGACCAGAGTACACAGCCAGCATCTAGGGCAGGGGTCCTCAAACTACGGCCCGCGGGCCACATGCAAACACAAATATTGTATTTGTTCCCGTTTTGCTTTTTTACTTCAAAATAAGATATGTGCAGTGTGCATAGGAATTTGTTCATAGTTTTTTTTTTAAACTATAGTCCGGCCCTCCAGCGGTCTGAGGGACAGTGAACTGGCCCCCTGTTGAAAAAGTTTGAGGACCCCTGATCTAGGGGACCTATCTCCGCTGGATCCCTGGAAGCTGAACTGGTTGGTAACTGTGACTCTGGGCAGACAGCTCCCAAAGCCTCTCTCACCTTGAGGATGTCCTCTGGAATGTTACCTTGAAGGTCTTCCGATAATAAAAGAAATTCTAGCTTTCTCCGGAAAACAGCTGGGAGTAACTTCTAAAAAAATCATAAGAAGTAAGCACAGTGATTAGGCATATGCTTTAGTTAATAAATTATAGATACTTTTCTCCAGTGACTTTTTTTTTACTGAAAGAAAATTTTATTTTATATATCACTAGCCATGCGTTTTTGTCACTAGTTATTACATAAAGACTACTTGATGCCATTGCCCAAGTAGCATGATCATTTTCTGTCCAAAATTCACTTTGTCTTCACAGAATTTTCATGATTTACATATATACATATATCAGTGAAGGTTTAACATGGAAATGCAATCTAGCATCCATAAAATCTGATGTTTTGCAGATACTAATGTAGAAGAGATGTGCTTTTAGTCACCTTTTTATTTGAGTCACCTCATGTAAAAAAATAAATCAATAACTTAGAGGTTCTAAATCTCTAATGGAGATTCTCCAATGTGCTCATAGAAATGGTTAAACAGTAAGACTGTCAGAAACAACTCCCATGTCCACATCCTCTTGCAGTTTCTGTACCACTGTGTCTGCCAGCTGCTTTCCTTTGCACGCAAAAGGGGCCTGGATGAGATACACGTTTTGCTTGACTTCTTTGATGTCCTGAGCTTTCTGTACTTCTTTATTTTTCTTCAACCTACGCATTATAAATGTTGCGTGATGTCTCTATTTGATCTCTTCGACTCTCTTCAGTGCAGTAATCATTTCATTCCACAGCTCTCGTGGCTATTTGATAGGTTCATTTCCACATTTTTCAAATTCAAGTGATTATCCACTGTAAGCTCGTTACCAGCTGCTTTACGGAATGCTTTAGTCCACCTGACCTTGTAAGGATTGAGCTTCTTTTTAAAGTTTTTATCACACTTGGATTTACAGAACCTGAACACCTTGCAATTGTTGCGGATGAACATCATGCGTGGCCAGGGTATATGAGCCCGAAACAGAAATAACACTTCTTGATCTCCCCAGTTACTCTTATTTCTGCTAGAAATGTGTTGAGATACTTTATAAACAAAACAGCTAAACTTGGATGCGTACCCCTCTTAAATACTATCACTTAAATCTCACACTGGTCAGCCTCAAACTCCAAGGTTTGCTCATTTCATAGGACTTTTTCTGTCATTTGAAGTCCTTCTCCAAGAACCTCCCTTGGGGATCTGGAGAGTATTATGCTAAGCAAAACAAGCCAGTTGGAAAAAGACAAGCATCACATGATCTCACTCATATGTGGAATCTAATGAACAAAATAGATCCAGAGACATAGAAGCATGGAACAGACTATGGAATCTCAGAGGGAAGGTGAGGGTGGGTGGGTGGGAAGAGATCAACCTAAGAACTTGTATGCATATACGCATAACCCATGGACACAGACAATAGGGTGGTGAAGGCCTGTGGAGGGGGACGAGGGTGGGCTAGAGGGGTCAATGAGGGGAAATAGGGGAATAGGGGACAAATGCAATACTTTCAACAATAAAGATTAAAAAAAGAAAAAAACCTCCCTTGCAGTGACCAAAATACCCAGTTATGAGTAAGCCTGCGAAGGTGTGAACCGCATCATCCTCTTTGGTCCAAATCCTTGATTTGGTATTATTATAAGTTGGAAAACAAAAGTAAACAGAAAGGATCTAATGTTTATGAAACGCTTATTATGTGCCAGGTACTGTGTGCTATGTTTTAAAATATCTCATTTAATGTCTAAATCAAACAAACCTGTGGGATAAGTAGATATTTTTAAAAATAATCTTTACTAAAGATGAAGTGGTTAGGAAGTACTTTCCAATTACTTCAAGCATGAAAAGGAAAAAGTGACCCCAGTGTTTGCTAACGACACTTGCCATGTATAAAGGAAGAGAAAGCCTCTGCCTTTTTCACGACCAACTTGTTTCACAATTACTTCCCTTCACCAGGTTCTTAAAACAAACTATAGTCACCTTTTCTCCAGACACAAATACAAATAGATCAAGCGCAGGAATAACCTTGACAAACACAACTCTATATCAGAGACACCTGTAAATCATGCAGCTGGTTAAAACTTCCAGAAGCTGGGTTTTATTGAAAGGTCCTCTACCTCAAGGCAAGAAGTACTTGCAGGATTGTGTGGGAGGGGAGTTTACAACACAAGATCACACTTATTCTATTCATGCCATTCATAAATCACATCAGAGGCTAACGTGATCTGGCATGTTCTTGGTTAAATTCCTATTTCTTCTTACCACACCCTTCTCTAACGCACCTACGCCATCTGAATGCTTGTATAACACTAGTGATTGGAAGTTGGAGAAAATTCATGCCGGAAGCAAAGATTAGTGCTTCTATTGAGGACGAAAGGGAAGGAACAGGTAAGATGTCTAGACAGAAGCCCTTAATAAAAGTACAAAGCCTGGTTAAGATTTTAGGGCTTTAATCTAGAATTCTAATTAGTTTATATTTTATTTCACTGGTGACATTATATTATGCATATGCATGGCCATAAATGACTAACATTCCTAAAACAAGCAAGAATTTGTTCCATGTTTCTAAGCACAGATTTTCTTACTATAAAAGCAAAGCATGTTCAGTGTAGAAAAATTAGAATATACAAATAGGCAAATGAAACCACCCCTCACCCAGAATCTTTCCATTTAAAAGAACTATTAATACTGTGGTGTAAGGGCATTCAGACCATGCATCAATGCATGCATACCAAATCCACTGTTTTCTAAACTTTTTTTTCACATGGCAGAACATGAACATTTTTCCCATGTCACTGAAATTCATTTACCACCCAATTTTCATAATGGCATTTGACAAATAGACGAGTCCATGCTGCATTGTGGACATGGGAGTTGTTTTCAGCTTTCCCCTATTAGAAGCAGCATGGCGGTGAATATTTCTGCAGTTACTCATGTACAGATAAATCACTACAAGATATAAAGGAAAGGGAAAATGGAATCATCATTTCCACTAATAATTACAAAGGAAGCTTTTGGCAGAAGGTGGGAACTGCAAAAGGACAGGCAGCCAGCTAGTGCCTGGAAGATGAAAGCCACTCCAGGATAATGAATGGCCTTGGAGAACTACTCCAAGAATTCACTTGAAATCTTAGTCCTTGTATAAAGTTTTAAAATTCTCTGAGGTCCTTGTTTAAAGTTTAAAAGTCCTAGAACTTCTTAAATAACTGAGGCATTGGAGCCTTATAGACCGAAGGAACTTCAGTGCTGGCAAAAGCAAGAACAACCCACAGTCTGTGCTAACGAGTCAGGGAAGTTAAGTCCACCACCTGACCTGGTTGAGCCAAGTGCCCATAAAATAAGCAACCAATCAGCCATAAAGTAAGCAAATGCCCTTCAGTGAGAGTAAAATTCATCTGGTTGGTAAATTCCATGTTTGTACTGGAAATATCCTTAGTAACAATAAAACATTTTTTCTTTTTCTCTTTGAAGCTACTATTAAATATTTTAGCTCAAGTTTTTCTCTTTTAAATCTGAAGCTATAGTCAACTCTTAATTATCCTGGGGATACTTTTCAATTTTGCTTCTCTTTTTTTCCTCTTAGTTTTTTCATCATTTCTTTTTGCAGACAGTTGGCAAATGCCTGAATAAGAAATATATTTAGATTAGTGACCCGGTGCACAGATTCGTGCACATTGAAAAGAAATTAATTAGAAGGTGGCTGGCGGGGTGGGACTGGGTGAGATGGACTGGACATGCCCTGGAGCCAACCTCTCGTGGTCCCTCCCCGGCCTCTGTGGAGTGAGCGGGGTCCCTCCTGCAGGTGGGGTCCCTCGGCCTGGCCTACAGGGACTGGGCCGAAACTGGCTCTCTGACATCCCCTGAGGGGTCCTGGAGTGAGAGAGGACATTCTGCAAAGTTGCTGTTGTACAGGGTGTGGAACACAAATGCAAGTGTGCAGTAAACCAGACTGGGGGCCGACAGTGCCCCAGCAACAACATAACCCACAGCTAAAGGTGGAATCACAAGGCCCCACGTGGAATCGGGCTCCTTCCTCTCTGGTTTCAGGGTGTGTCACCCGAGAACCACAGCTGCCAAGTCACTGCAGCCCGGCAGCTTCTGTGTTGAGCGTCTGCCCCCTGGTGGTCAGTACACATCATAGCAACTGGTCAGACAGGCAGAGGGACACTTAGCATATTAGCCTTTTATATATATTGATTATATATATTGATTAGTAACTTCTGTTACTTTTGACAGCTCTGTGGAGAGAAGGGTAGGGGCCAAGCACAACTGGAACTAAAGACAAAATTCTGATGACTGATGGGAGTAAAGAAGAAAATTAGGTTAAATTATAGATATTTATAAAGTAGAACTTACAGTTTCCTACTTTTAAGCCCATGAAGGCTAAAACTAATATTGAGGTGGAAAAAGCAGAGGAATGGGAATTCAAAGTCAGAAGATCTTGGTTCCACCTCTAATTTTGGGCCAGTCATTTCTTTTCTGAATCAGAGGTTCCTCACTTAAATCTTAAAGTCTGTGGTTTAATAAAAATTGCCTCAGAGAAATACTTTTAATGAATATAAACTTATTTCTTTCTTTTTGAATCATATATGTACGTTTACTCCAATACTACCGGCAGTATGGGAGAGCAGCAGGTCATCCACAAAATCTGCTTTGCAGCCCCCCATAAGCCATCTGCTTATGTAGAGTAGGACAAAGATTACACAGGAAAATATGGGTTATAGGTATGGGGAAGTAGGGATTAAAGGCATGGGGAAGTAGGAGGCTGGGGTGGGACTCCAGTGTTTGGGCAGCAAGGTTGTTAATCTTTCCATGAGAATGGACCACATTCCAAGGTTGATTCCCAGGTCCAAGGTTGACTCCCATGGATATCAATTTCTGATAACTATCACATACTTCTAAAAAGTCTTTTCGCTCTGGCCAGAGTGGCTCAGTTGGTTAGAGTGTAGTATGGTACACCAGAAGGTGGCGGGTTCGATTCCTGGTCAGGGAATATACTCAGGTTGCAGTTCCCATCACCAGTCAGGGTGTACTGGAGGCAACCAATTGATCTCTCTCTCTCTCTTCCTTCTAAAACCGTTAAAGTTAAAAAAATAAAAAGGCTTTTCATGGCAATTTTTCTTTTTGGGGAAAAAAAAAGCACTTCCTCACAAGTTTCTTTCAGGATTTATTTGCTCACTTTGTTTTTATATTTGGTAAGTTATCATTCAATTCATGTTAATTACTAACTTATTAGTCAATGAGGTTTAAATCTACAAGATTTCACTGCACAGGACTAGTGAAAATGAGATTTTTGGAAGAACAAACAAGTTTCAGCCCAGTCCATTCTCCGTTACTTGGGTATTACAAGAGTCATATGTCACTCCCTACCTTGTCACTTTCACTAAGATCTGCAAAGCTCTGTTCAGGCACAGCTCTCACGATGGTATTTAACAGAATGGTATCACCTCAAATGGCATTACATGCTAATGTTATGTTAGTGAATTAATGAATGAATTTAGGTAAGAAGACATCAATAAAAATGTAAGCCATTCTCACTATCAGTACCGAGAGAGGGTATTAGAAACCTCATAATAAAGGAAGTAACAGACAGAGGGGAAATCTCATAACTATTGCCAAACTGTTCCCAGTCTCGGCCTCAGGAGAAAATCTGAAATAGAAACCTACTTACTTTTTCTTGGGCAAACCACTTCTCCAGTACAAGAAGCCAGACCCAGGCTAATCTTTGAGGGTTGATGTCTGGTCCACATCTGAAAAATGTGAAGAGAAAGAATTTCTAAACAAAGAATTTCTACTGACTTTTTTCTCTTTTGCCATCCAAGATTTAGATTTCAATGTTCAGTCTATTTTCAACCTGAACAGGCAAGATGTTCTAATGAGAAAATTTTCAAATGTACATGACAGATCAATAAAACTAGAACCAGAATAAAGCTAGCAGCTTTCATAAGAAAGAAGAAAAAAAGGTCTTAATCCTACCTGCACCTCCCTATCTAGTCTTTATTATTTTTAAACAAAATATTACATAGAAAACCATAAAAGCAAAGCTATCTAAAGTATATTTTTGAAAATAGAAACTGAATCAAGTAGTCTTAAAGAAAAAAGGAACTTGACAAAAATTTATTTTTAACTCTATACCACAAAGAGGGTTATAGGAATTCGTAAGCCTTCCTTTGAAGTTAGTAATATAAATTAGTAACAGGCTGGAACACAAATTTAAGGGGAAAAAAATAAAGGAAGAAAAGTCACCTAAGTCTCCACTCTATACAGGGTGGGACCAAGGTAGGCTTACAGTTGTTCATATGGAAAATAATACAATAATATGGGAATAGACTCTGTTTCACATACTTACAACTATAAACCTACTTTTGCCCCACCCTATATGTTAATACAGTACTCAAACAACATAACGTAATTGCCAAAGTAATGGAAATTGAGGGAGAAACTGAATAGTACATTTAGTTCCTGTACCATTAGTTATTAGCACTGTCAGAATTTCATTAAATATTTAGATAGAGAACAGTGGTTGTCAGGGGGCAAGGAGAGATCAAAATACAGAGAGGTATGATGAAACAGTTGTGTATTTTGACTACAGGAAGTAAGGGAATTCTTTTGTGGTGATGAAATAGTTGTGTATCTTGACATGAATATACACATGAATAAAGTTGCATAGAACTACACACATAAAAATGAATGCAGATTAAATCCTGATAATCTAGTTAACAGTAATTACCTGTATTAATTTCCTGGTTTTGCTATTGTACTATTATGAGATGTCACAACTGGGGAAAGCTGGGGGAAGCTATTGAAAGGGTACTTTTTGTATTATTTTTGCACTTCTTGGGAGTATAATTATTTTAAAAAAAGCTTTAAGTGAATTCACTTCCAGTAGCTTTTTAAAAAAAATATATTTTATTGCTTTTTTACAGAGAAGAAGGGAGAGGGAAAGGAGAGGGATAGAGAGTTAGAAACATCGATGAGAGAGAAACATCGATCAGCTGCCTCCTGCACACCCCCCACTGGGGATGTGCCTGCAACCAAGGTACATGCCCTTGACCGGAATCCAACCTGGAACCCTTGAGTCCGCAGGCCGACACTCTATCCACTGAACCAAACCGGTTAGGGCTACTTCCAGTAGTTTTGAAGTGAATTCACTTCAATTTCATAAGTCAGAAGAGAGTAGGGTTTGTTTGTTTTTGGAGGCAGAGAAAATGCTTTTCAATGCAGCCCCACTATCTACTTTAATGATAATAAACAAGAAATGGTGGTTCCATATATAATTTGCTGACCAGGCTTAAACACAGTTCCAAGTGCTAATTCAAAGCCAATATTAATTAGGTGATAGGTATGTATTACAGAGGTAAAATTTCAGAGCATGTGAAATACACTCCCCCTCTGCTAATTCTTCAGGGAGTAGCGGAGTGAGGCTCATGGACCCGAGCCCAAACACTGACCCTTGTGTCCCCTGCCCCGTGACTGCCTGCCAGGACTCGGATCCCTTACCTCAGCTGATGGGGACACGCCACCAGCGCCCGTAGAATGTCCTCCACCTGCTTGGGGATGTCCCCTTGCGCCGCGTGTAGCTGAGGCACACAGGCCTGTGCCAGCTCCCACTCTCCCCGCTGCAGGCACTCACAGAAAAACCCAAACAGCTCCCTCTGGGAAGCGGTTTCCTCTTTCCCAAACGGATGATGCATTTTCCCAGCACAGAGTGCAGGGAGACAGGAAGGGATGAATTACGCAGAACACATGGTCAATTTTCTCCTCCGTGGATCATCTCCTATGGACAGTACACACCAGAGTGAGAGGAAACGGACGGCGTTGTATTTAGACAATTAGTAACTACCAGCCCGACGGGGAAGGCGGGACTGACTTTCCTCATCGTCCTGGTAAGATGGCTTTGACATGTTCCTACTGTCTTTGCGAAGTTACACCTTTCCCCAAGGGTCGGATCTCATCTCTCTACGAGCATCTGACATTCAATTAATATTAACGGTCGTATCAGCCCGAGGCGCAGCCCTGAACTCCACGCTCGCAGCCCGTCCGGAACTTTATTCGCAGTCCGGCTCCCAAGCCCCAGGTGGTCGCCCCCTAAGGATGGGAAATTCAGCAGGACCCTCCCTCGCTGGAGCCCTCCCTTGAGGCAGCGGATTGAGGGTCCCGAGGTGACTCGGTGCCCGACCTGGAGGGCGGTGGGGTTGGGGCGCAGGGACGCCCCCTGCAGGGGTGTTGGAGAGCGCTCCCGCCTTCTCTGGGGCGCCTCACACTCACCTGCTCCCGGTGCCCACAGCGACAGTGCCCCCAGCGCAGCCATGTTTCAGTCCAGTCAGGTGACAGGTCCCATGTGGAGTTCGCGAGGCGGGTGGCGGGGCTGACGGTGGACAGCGGCCACTCCTATTGGCCAATGGAGGGAAGATGCAAATAAAGCGCCATATTTGTTTGGGGCACGTGACGCCTCCTCTAGGAACTAGGAAGCTCGGCGGCTGGGAGGGAGTCCCTCCGCCACCTGGCTAAGGAACATTCCTTTTAGTTTTGACAATTCCTCTGCGCTACGCCTTCCGTTCTGCGTTCGGCGAAGCGGGCGGCAGAAACAGCTCTCTTCCTTGATTTTGTTCTGCCGCCCTCTTTCCTCCCTAGCGTTTGAAGTCAGCGGTTACTGAGCTCCAATCAGTGCTTTGCCAAGCCTTGGGGGGTTACCCAGAGCGAGACCAGAATCAATCCCCCTCCATTTTTATTCTGTATACTCGGGCTCATTTATAATCCCAGAACCCCGCGTTCCGAAGTCTCATTTTCTTCTGTTTAACTCTATTCATTTATTTGCTCATTTACCCGACAACCGTTAACTGAGCAGTGTGCTAGCCTTTCGAAGCGGAACAAGTTGTGGTCCCTGTCCTCAGGGAGCTCAGTTTAGTGAGGGGCGCAGGGCATAATTAGGGTAAAATGGGCTACATTATAAAATAGAGGCATGCAAAGCATGAGCAAAAGTTCTTCGCAGATGTAATAATCGGAACCTGAGGAAGTAACGGCTGGAGCAATTTTATTTAGCATTGCCCAATCTATAATCACTACCAAAGGGTGATGAAAAAAGCAAGCCAAAACAAACCGAAAGCTTCTTCCAATACCTCTCTATATAGATGGATTTCCCGAAAACTAACCTAGTCTCGGATCCATTAAGCAACTTTTCAATGTAGTGACAAAATAAAGAATACATCTAGCAAGGTTTATCCTGGTTTCATACACTCTTTGCTTATGTTCCTCCACCGCATTTTGATAATCACTACTAGACTGAGAAACTGGCAAATTTATTTCCGAGTGTGAACTACAACTCCCAGCAAGCCGCGGAGCCGACCTGGCTCTGCCTGCCTCTGATTGGATAGTTCCCAGGACGACGGCCCAACCAGCGCTTAGCTTGTTGCTTTGCAGCATTTTCCGCGGGGAACTGAGTGATGGGTGGGGGAAACTTTGAAAGTTGGATGCTGCAGACCCGGTACTGGAAAGTTTCATCTTGGGGGCCGTTGTGGGGAAGTGGGGTGCGCTCCTTCTCTGGGCCTGTGGTATTCATATTGGAGAATCTTTCTTGGGTGCAGGGCACGCCCCCTTCAGTCGATAGGGATCTTAACGGGAAACCTGTCGCGGATCTGGGAGCTTCTTTTGTAGGTTTGCAAGGCAGCTGGGCCTTGTTGAAACAGGTTCTTTTTAGAGGATTCTGCGGTGTTGTTTTTGCCTCTTGATGCCCACCCCCCACTTTTACTTCCGGGAAGTTTGGGGGTCTAGACAGGGGAGCCCGTGTTTGGGGGAAGTTGAGGGCCTGCCCGTCTTCAGGTAGATAATAGCGTGGAATCTGGAGTCAGATCCCTGGATTCGAATGCGGACGTTTTCAACTCAGGGCCTCCGTGTCTTTCATCTGTAAACTGGGGTAAAACATCCGAAGCGCTTGGAACAGTGTAGTGGGCGTAATAAGGGCTCAATAAATATTAGCTATTGTTATTTCACAGTTTTCATTGAACATCTAACAGGAGGAGCGTTCTTTCAATGAGGAGAGGATTCAATCTCCAGGCTTGAATATCTTCCATTTCCCATTCACATGGGCTATGTGCACACATACAGAGCAGGAACTTAGTCTCTGGCGGAAGAATCAAACATGCAAGCCATAATAAAACTTTAATTATCGGGCAAATAGATGTACAATGATGAGAACATTGGAGAAGAAGAGGCTGAGTTAGGTTAAAGCTTTGTGGAGGCAAGTCAGGGAGGCAGGATGGCTATATTGCCTAACCTACCAATATACTGTTGTGGCTGGAGAGCTGGTCATGTGAGGCAGAAAATGATGTTTTGCTGAACAAACGGATAATGATTAACCTTGAGCAGTATGTGCAATCCTTTAACCTTCATTACATTCCTATGGAGTAGATACTTGAATTACCCTCGTTTTACAGATGGATAAACTAAGACAGTCTGAGGTGAAGTAACTTTGCAAGGAAGGTCAGGATTTGGGCCTTGCAATCTGATGTAGGAACGAGAGGGAAAGGAGGAATCAATTGATGAAGGGTCTTAATCCTGTGGAACTTACCCTGTAGGCTAATGGTTCCATGGGCAGTTTTAAAGGACGAGAGTGACAGGATTAGAGCAACTTTTTAGGAAGCTACCTTGCAGGCCAGTTTGGTGTGCCTCTTTGTCCACAACACATTTAAATTCCAATGGGAATACTTATTGCATGACTAGTTATTTTTTGTATACATTTCATTTTTTACTGTGAGTTGCCAAAGGGGAGGGAATATGCTTAAATGATTCTTGTATCCCAGAACTTAGCAGAGTGTGTGCTTAAAAAGTGCCTGCGGCCCTGGTGTGTGGCTTAGTTGGTTGGAGCGTGGTCACATGCACCTAAAGGGTTTCGGGTTCAAATCCTGATTGGTGGTGGTGGTGGTGGTGTGTGTGTGTGTGTGTGTGTGTGTGTGTGTGTATGCTTTGGAGGGGGGATGGATGTTTCTCTCTGTGCCTCTGTATAGGAATCAGTAGACATATCCTTGGGTGAGGATTAAAAAAATGAAGTAAAATAAAATAAAGAGTGCCTGTAAAAGGAGCAAATGAATGGATTTTGCATGTGTGTGTGAGGCAGTGAGTGACCAGAAGCAACATGCAATAGTCCAGGCAACTGATGGGAGTGGCCCTAATAAAGGCAGAGATAACAGAGTTGGTCATTGTTTTTTCTAGTGTGTGTGTGTGTTTAAGTATTTTTATTGATTTCAGAGAGGAAGGGAGAGGGAGAGAGATAGGAACATCAATGATGAGAGAGAATCATTGATTGGCTGCCTCCTGCAAGGCCCCTATTGGGGATTGAGCTCGCAACCCAGGCATGTGCCCTTGACAGGAATCGAACCCGGGGCCCTTCGGTCCAGGGGTGGATGCTCTCTCCACTGAGCCAAACTGGCTAGGGCTGTGTGTGTGTTTTAAGATTTTTTAACTGATTTTTAGAGAGCAAGGGAGAGGACGAGAGAGAGAAAAAACCATTGATGAGATAGTAAAACATTGATGGATTGCTTCCTGCACACCCTCCACCAGGGACCGAGCCTGAAACCCAGGCATGTGCCATGACCAGAAATTGAACCAGCAACCCTTCAGTACAACACAGGATCCCCAACAGAGCCACACTGGCCAGGGCTGGAGCTGGTCATTGTTAAAGTCCAGGTAGTTTGGAGTTTACTGTTCTCCTTTTTTATTGAATTTATCAGTCTAAATGGTGTCCTTCCCCAGAAGTACCTGATCTGTAAAGACACTAGGCAATGACATAGCACATGTCACTTAGTAAAATTCCTACTGGGGAAACAGAAATGAGTACTGACCAGTTCCCATTAAGAGAATCGAGAGGGATGTATTCTGTTTGTGGGATGGATACGTGTGTGTGTGTGTGTGTGTGTGTGTGTGTGTGTGAGAGAGAGAGAGAGAGAGAGAGAGAGAGAGAGAGAGAGAGAGATTTAATCTGATACACAGAGACAATCTGATTCAGAGAATTTAGATAGAAATTTGGGTCATGGTATGGAAAAGAAATACCCACATTCTCAGTATATATTTTTGTTTCAAAATTTTACTTTTATGATAATTACACTGCTTTATCCCCTGGAACAATGAAGATTTCCTGTTTCTATTCTAACCCAAGAATATTTTGCCATCTCAGTGAGATATACAGGCTTTCCTTTGCATACATTATTAAGGGAATCACAGTGATTCTATTCTAGCACCTAGTATATGGGAGTGTGGTCAGCTAGTACAGTATGTGGGAATGTGGGAAGCTAGTATACTAAACAACAATTCAGCTTGTAAATAACACCTGGAATAATAAAATCTCCTTTGATTCAGAAGATTTGCTTAGACTCAGAAGAAGAAATTAAATATGATCATGGACTTGCAGTAGAGTACAAAGGTTAGGAGGATAGACCTCAGAGTCAGACTTCCTGGGTTTGAAGTCTGGAACCATCATTTACTTTTTCTGGTGATAATAGAATAGCTAAACTTTCTAGGCTTTTGTTTTCTCATATGTAAAAATGGGGTCCATAATCTTTCTTATAGGGCTGTTGAGAAGATTAAATGTGATAATTTATGTATAGCAACCGTGCCTGGCATAGTAGATGCTCAATTAATTTATTGTTGTTACAATCCAATGAAAGTAAAGACTTTCTAGGAGTGGTTTTGAAATATGCCTTGAAGGTTATTTATACATCCAAATTTATAAATGCATTGAAAATCTCAAGATGCTTTACAAATGTCAAGTGGTATTATTATATTCATGTAATAACTATCAAAGAATGGTGTGAACTGTATATTTTTATCTGGCCTTGTTCCCCTGTGACTAGAATTTGCTCTCTGGGGTATGAATCCCTTCCTTTATTTAACCAGGATATTTTAAAAACTAAAAATTCACTATGCACATGGAAAAATTTGAAGAATTTTTTTTTTTATTGTGTAGAGTGTTTTAGAAAGTAGCATCTATTATTGCTTATGCTATTTTCTGATTTTTTTTTTAAGGTGTGTTTCCCCTACCCCCCCACATCTGGAGTCATGGGTAGCAAGAAACTAAGACGAGTGGGTTTATCACAAGAGCTATGTGACCGTCTGAACAGACACCAGATTGTTACCTGTCAGGTAAAATTTATTTAATTTTTTTCAATGAGAAATATTAAGTACAAATTAATTTTAAGTATACCATAATAACTCTTAAGGAAACCTGAAATGTAAAAACTTAGGTTTATAGAATAAAAAGGATAAGTGATGGTGTTTCTCTGTAGACTAATTTTATTTTTATTTTTATTTTTTTTTAAATTAAATCTTTATTGTTCAGATTATTACATTTGTTCATCTTTTTTCCCCCCATAACTCCCCTCCTCCCAGTTCCCACCCCACCCTCCGCCCTCACTCCCCACCCACTGTCCTCATCCATAGGTGCACGATTTTTGTCCAGTCTCTTCTCGCATCTCCCACACCCCTTTCCCCCCC
>NW_005871133.1:2291974-2338582 GCF_000147115.1 Myotis lucifugus
AGGTAACTGAGTTTCTTTCTCTTGCTGCTTTTAAGATTCTCTCTTTGTGTTTTGCTCTTGGCATTTTAATTATGATATATCTTGGTGTGGTCCTCTTTGGATTCCTTTTGTTTGGGGTTCTCTACGCTTCCTGGACTTGTAAGTCTATTTCTTTCACCAGGTGGGGGAAGTTTTCTGTCATTATTTCTTCAAATAGGTTTTTCAATATCTTTCTCTCTCTCTTCTTCTGGTACCCCTATAATTCGGATGTTGGTACGCTTGAAGCTGTCCCAGAGGCTCCTTACACTATCTTCGTATTTTCGGATTCTTTTTTCATTTTGCTTTTCCGGTTGGGTGTTTTTTGCTTCTTCGCATTTCAAATCTTTGACTTGATTCTTGCGCTCCTCTGGTCTGCTGTTGGGAGTCTGTATAATATTCTTTATTTCAGTCAGTGTATGCTTAATTTCTAGTTGGTCCTTTATCACAACATCGAGGGTCTCATTAGATTTCTTGAGGATCTCACTATATTTATCAGCGGTCTCACCAGTCTTTTCGAGGGCCTTACTAAGTTTATCGGCGGCTTCTAGACAGTTCTTGAGAGACCTTAAAAGTGTGGCTTTGAACTCTATATCCTCCATTTCTGTCATTTGTATCCTGTTTCTTTGTCTCTGCATTTTTTATGCTTTCTTGGTGCACCCCCTTGTGGTCTTTGTGTGCAGTCTTGTTGTAGTTAAGCCTTGATTGTTGTAGGTAATACTGGGGGGTATTTGACCTCCAGGCCAACTGGCTGTGAGAATCAGCTGTGTCTGCAGTGGGAGAACTTCTGTCCTCTAGGGAGGTGCTAGTCTAGCCTTTGCCTGAGGCTATCCCGCAAATGCCTCTGTGCAAGGCTTGGGGGCAGGGCGGGTCCCAGGGGATCAACAGGGCGGGCGGAGCGAGCAGTTATGGCTGCTCTCAGTCCCGTCCCCAGAGGCTCTGCCTCTCAGTGTCCCAGCAACCGCTGCAAACCTCGGAGAGAAAGCTGCCCTCGAATTCTGACCGATGCCAGACAGTCCCGCTTCTCCAGTCCCGCTTCTCCCGTATGAGTCTGGGTCCCTAGAGACTCGCTCGGAACTGGAGCTCAGAGCCTGAGACTCCCTCCCGATTGAAACAGACAACCGCACCCTCAGCCGCCAGCTGGCTCAGCGTGCACCTCCACACCTTAGTATTTTACTTCCGCACTGCGCCTTCTCTGAGTCTCGGTATGCCTTTTTCTTTCCTTCTAGTTGTAGAATTTCCACTCAGCCAGCCTTCCTGTGGTTCTGGGTGATGTCCGTTCCATCTTTTAGTTGTATTTTTGAAGTGGTTGTGCGAGGCAGCAATCTCCTGTGTTTACCTATGCCGCCATCTTGGTTTCTTTTTGTGTAGACTAATTTTATTTTATTTTTTATTTTTTTAAAATATATTTTATTGAATTTTTACAGAGAGGAAGGGAGAGAGATAGAGAGCTAGAAACATCGATGAGAGAGAAACATCGATCAGCTGCCTCCCGCACATCTCCCACTGGGGATGTGCCCGCAACCAAGGCACATGCCCCTGACCGGAATCGAACCCGGGACCCTTCAGTCCGCAGGCCGACGCTCTATCCACTGAGCCAAACCGGTCTCGGCTATGTGTAGACTAATTTTAAATGGTGAGCCATTTAGGTTATGCTTCCAAGTATGATTTCATTTACCCAGGTTTAATATTTTTACATTTTGGGGAGAAGGATGCTCTTGGCATAAGGTGAAGTACACCTGTGCCTTTATTTGGGGTTTTAGAGAAGTTTCACCTACTTAAAAGAAATTTTTGTAATTACACAAGAAATATGACTCGAATGAGGAAATGGTATTCAAAATGGGTAATTCCTCTTAAAAGCAAGAGAAATTAATAGTTAGGATCATTTTCCTATTGATGGAATGAGAAAATGTATAGAGAAGATGTTGCATTTTTAAGCTCTAAATAGTGAAGCAAATCTCTTTTGGGTTAAATGAGATTTAAGGTTTTAGATTAGGATTTAATCCTTAATAAGACAGACTTTCAGAATATGTTGTAATTTTAAGATATTGCTCCATGTGTTAAAGATCTTTTTGATTCTTCTGTTATACATTTAGTAGTCCCCATGTTCATATTTTGAAACACCCTTAAAAGTATGAAATTTAACATTTCATTTCATAGTCAGTTTTGTTCTCTGTCAATTATCAAATACTTCCTCTGAATGATCTCATGCAGCTTAGGAAAAAACACATTTCCACCTGACACTTTCTGGATATTTGTGCCCAAACTTTTCAGGTACTAGTGCAGTGTTCACACACACATGGGTTGGATGCTGCTGCTATGTGATGTTACTCAGTGAGTCCTTTGGCATATGCCAAATAAATAGAATAATTACAAGTTAAGACTATCATATGTTTTAGTTAAGGCATATTTTGAAGGGAAAGTACTATAAGGAGCACATAAATCTTTGATCTGCAATAAATTCCACTTTTATCTACACATGGACAGTATCATTTGAAATTTTCCTTTTAATTTCATTATCTTTGTTACATATATGTTTAAAATATTTTCTTTATGTCTCATTAGGACTTTTTATAAAAAAAAAATCTTTATTGTTGAAAGTATTACATATGTCCACCGTTTTCTTTAGGACTTTTTGTGTCTTTCCCCATTGGAGCTAATGAAGATCACTGGCCTTAGTTATCGAGGTGTCCATGAACTTCTGTGTGTGGTCAGCAGGGCCTGTGCCCCAAGGATGCAAACGGTATATTATATTTTTAAATTATGATTTGGTTATTATTTTTATTTTTATATTATACTTCATCTCATTTAAAATCTTATTTGGGGTGAGGCAAAAACAAAAATAGAGATGAGTACCTCAAAAATACTGACTCTTACACCAGAGTTAGTCTTCTAATGAGAACATATGTGAAAATTTATGTAGTTTATAAGCTCATGGGAGATAGTTCCTAATTACCAGAATGAGGGGACAACAAAGTTTTTTTCTTTGTAGCTAAAAGTGGTATTTCAAAAGGTCATCTTTCTCTTGTTTGGGTAGGATTTGTGGACCTCATGGTTAAATTTTAATATACTTTTAATTATAGATTCCCCTATCTCTATTAATACTTGTACCATCATCACTTACTGTACATATTAGACTTGCATTTGCTTCTTAATTAAATAAATAATACCTAAAAACTTATCCTCTCTCTTGAGAAGAGTAAAAGTCTTTTATAACATCAGGTTGTACTATTTTTTTCGTATTTTCTGTCACATGACTTTAGCTTTTCAAATTGTAAGTTTATGCATGGTAGAGACGATATTGTTTTCCCAGAATAAGAGTTGCCTAAAAGTCTGTTCAGTGATTTCCAAATGTATTTATTTATGTGGATTGTAAATTACTTATTTTACTCTCTCATATTGAAATTTGGTAACCACTGAGCAATAGAAGTGCAATTCTACAAAGTAGGAAGTGTCATTTGAGACCTGTGAAACAATGGACGGATAAAGTACTTTCTTTTGTTCAACTTTAGCTTGTGATCTGAGGAAAATACCTTAAAGGCAGAGCAGGTAGAAGGAGAATTAGAATCGCAGTTGGGGTTTGGCACTACTATTAGCGTTGCCAGTGATCTCTAGCTTTGGACAGCTCACTTTGTTTTAGCAGAGAAGTTAGAGTTAAAATAGTGAGATGATTTTGCGAGTAGATTCAAAATAACCTGTTACTATTTCAAATGTTGTAAAACACCAACCTTTCAATTTGATATTTTTCATTGTGTTCAGTCAATATCTATGGTCTATTTCTAGTTAAGTAATAAGAGAGCATGAGCAAGAAATTCACTTTAGCCTCCGCTTACATCATAACTTCAGTTGCAATCTCAATACCATCCAAATGCCAATTCAGGAATTCATCTTTCTCTTTTGCTATACATGCACTCTTGTAGCATTCTTTAGATTTGAGTCCTGGCTTAGCCTTAGTTCATTCCTTCAGTAAATATTTTTTGCCTGTTTGTTTATTCAGTCACTTATTCTTTCCACCAATCTTTATTGAGTCCAGCCATGTGTCAGGTACTTTGTCAGGTACCGGGGCTATTGTAGTGAACAAGATTGATAAAGTTCCTGCCTTCCCATAGCTTATAGTCTAATGGGAGAAGTCAGACATTAACAAATAATTACATAAATATTTAGTGAATTGTAGTGAGTCCTGTGAAGGAAAAGTTAAAGGAGTCTTGAAACTTAATAACAGGAGACATTACTTAATTTAGGGGAGGGCTCCCACAAGGAGCAACACTAAGGCTAAAACCTGAAGGATGAATAGGAGATAGGTAAGCAAAGGAGTTGGGAAGGGAGGTGAGGGGGAAGACTTCCCAGGCAGTGGGGCCAGTCTGTGAAGGGAAGCAGAATGGTGCCTGCATGGTCATCAAGTCAAGCTGGTGTGAATGGAACGCAGCAGTGAGGAAGAGAATGGCAGGAGATGAAGTCAAAGAGTAAGCAGGAGTCAGATCATTAGGGCCTGCAGACAATGTTAAGGATTTTGAACTTTATTCTGGGAGCAATGAGAAGCCATAAAAGGGTGTAATCTAATATGTTTTTAGAGACTCAGTTTTGAACATAGGTGATTGAAAGGGAGCAAGAACTATTTGTGAATAATAGGTATCTATTAACATATTCCAGACAGAAAGTGATTGTGGCCTGGATTATTAGTGTGGTATTAATGCCGATGGTCTACTGTCAATTAACATGAGAGAGATTGAGGAGGTAGAATGCGTAGGACTTGGTGATTGTCTTCGGTGGTGCTGAGTACAGGAAAGTGTCAGATGACTCCTTGAGTTTTGCTTTGAGAAACTGAGCTAAGGAACACTGGAAGAGGGCCAGGTTTGAGGAAGGCAGATCATGGATTCAGTTTAATTATTGTGGAAATTAAGGTGCCTGTGAAACTTGGAGTGGAGATGTGAAGTAGGCAGTTACATGGAGGGTGGGGCAAAAGTAGGTTTACAGTTGTTCGTGTAGAAAATAACACAATAACTAATAAATCATATAAGAATAAGCTGCGTTTTTAATGTACTCTCAACTGTAAAGCTACTTTTGCCCCAGCCTTTATATGGACATGGAGCTTGGAGGAGAGGTCTGCACTAGAAAGATGCATTTGGGAGTCATCAGTGTAAGTATGGTAGTCAACGCCAAGGGAATGCAAGTCCTGAGTGAAGCCAACGTTTATTTATTATTTTTTAAAAGTATTTTTATTGATTTCAGAGAGGAAGGGAGAGGAAGAGAGAGATAGGAACATCAGTGATGAGAGAGAATCATTAATTGGCTGCCTACTGCACACCCCACACTGGGGATTGAGCCCGCAACCCAGGCATGTGCCCTGACTGGGAAACGAACCGTGACCTCCTGGTTCATCGGTCGATGCTCAACCACCAAGCCGTGCTGGCCGGGCAAGGGAAGCCAACATTTAAAGATGAGCTTAGATGAGTCTGAGAGGAAGCAAGCACCAAAGTAGAAGAAAAGCTGGCGGGATGTCATATCACCGTATTACTCTCTCTCATTTATGCACATACTGTTATTTCTGGAGTCTTTTTCTTTTAGTTTATTTTACATATTTAACAAAGTATCGCCACCCATGTCCACCCAAGTTGCCTGATTATAAGGCATTGGTGCTGGTGTTAAATCAGATGCAAGCCATACAACTTTGACTTGTTTTTCTAATTATTTTATGTGCCTGAATATAGCCTTAAAAAATCTGTGGTAATCCATGGTTTAACTGAAATAAGAATTCAATAGGTAAAGTTAGAGAAGAGTGGGCACATATATGGCTCATAAATATTAATATGTTGGTCTTCCTACATCCTCCCAGGGGCAGAAGAGCCTTGGATTTGAGATATTGATTTATTAAATTGTAAACTTTAAGTGGGTAGACTTTGTCTATTTGGTTTACCATGTATTTCCAGAGTTAATCATAGTATATCGCATCAGTAGGCCCTCTAGTTTATTGCATGAATGCATTTTTATGGTTTCATTTCATTCATAAAATTTCATTCATAAAAATGAACTCTTTAATGGTAGAGATTGCAAGAGGCAAGCATACTCATACATTACTAGTGGGCAGGTAATCACATTAATCACATCTGCAAAGGTCCTTTTTCCAAATAAGGTAGCATTCCCAGGTTCCAAGGGTTGGACGTGGATATTTCTCAGCCTACCACACCTGCCTTTTAGCCATTCCTCACAAACCAACCTCGGTTTGAAATGACAACTTGATCATGTCATTCGGTTGCTCTCAGCATAAACTCTAAACTTCAACAAGGCTCTTTATGATTTGGCCCCTGCTTATTTCTCCAGTCTCATTGCTTTTCACACCTCAACCACACACCATCTTTCAGCTGTTCTTAAGGAAGTCTTTATTTTTTGTAGTTTTCGTTAGTTTCCATTTCCTCCTTTTATTGCTTCTTGACCTTTCTTTGTACATTTTCTCTTTGGCAGGAACATGAACACTTTCTTTGCTTGTCCAACAGCTATTTCAGATTTTAGCTTAGTCCAGCTCTTCCAGGAAGTCTTCCTGGATTATACAGTCCAGGTCAGGTGTACTGTCTTTATGTCTCCACTTTCCCTTTCACAGTATCTCTTATTAATTGTATAGAAATTGCCCAGTTTCTAGTCCTGATGGTTGACTATAAGTACTGTGAGGGCAGGGGCTCTGTCTGTTGAATCATATCCCTATAATCTAGTTCAGTCCCTGGCAAAGATAAATATTTGTCGAACAAACAAATTATAGAGGATGGAAAGATGGAATTGGGGTTCTAACTGCTACAGTTTGAGGTTTGGAGTTGGTTTATGTTTTTGAATAGAGATGGAGGTTGAAAAGAACTTAATCTTTTTCTCGTTCAGGCTTATGAGATAAAGGCACAGAGGTCTGCTGCCCTCTCGCCAGCATTCTTACCTACAACCCTTTCTGCTTTGGATGAAGCCCTGCATGGTGGTGTAGCTTGCGGATCCCTCACAGAGGTAAAGGAGACACTTTCCGAACCTTCTTTCATTAAACTATTACTTTCAGAGCAGGGGAAAAACTTTAGTTAAAAAAACACGTTCTTCCTTGAATATTAATCTGAATTAAATTATAAACACCCAGAACATGGTTTTCTACTCAGTGTCTAGTATAGTTGCTCTGCAAAAAGATGTTTAAAAAAATCCTTGTTGACTGACTGGTCTGGTTTGGTTGCTGTTTGTTTGAATTAACTTGGAAAGAGATGAATATTATGAAATAATATTAAACAATTTGGAGGAATTAAAAAAGAATCACTGACTTAGTGTATTAGGAAAGAAAATTTGAAATTTTATTGACATGTGGGAAAATTACAGAGTTAAACTGAAATGAGCTATATTTATTTCCTGTTGAGGATAGAATTTGGTTCCAGGAAGTGATAGATCTTAGTTATATACTGTTGCAAAACAAATTACCTCAAAACTAAGCGGCTCAAACAACAAAGAGCACATACTGGTTTTGTTTCTTTGGGAATGGCTTCGCTTGGTGACCTTGGCGAGGAATGCGGTGTCTGGAGGTTTGGTGGGGCTGGCGGCTGTTTCCAAGGGACTCACTCAGGACTGGGAAGTTGGTGCTGGTGTTGACAGGAGGTCACAGTTCCTTCCCAGGCTGCTTTGAGCCTTCTCATGACATGAGGGCTGACTTGCAACAGGATGGATGATCCAAAAGAAGGCAAGATGCAAGTGGCCATGCCTTTGATGATTTGACTGTGGAAGTTACACATCATTACTTCTGCCACATTGTCTTAGAAGTGAGTCAGTAAGTCCAGCCCAAGTTCAAGGAAAGGGAAATTAGGCTCTACCTTTGAAGGAAGAAGTATCAAGAAAGGATTTGAAGACATTTAAAAACCAGTTCTTTTCCTTGAAAACTGCATTGGTTTGCTCACTGGTCCTGATGTGGTGAATTGATAGACTACATTTACCAATACACTCCTGAGGGACTTCTTACCTGAGAGTTACAGGGGTGTGGATACTTTAAGCAGACTTCTAAACAGGAGCACTCTTAAATGCCGATAGTCATAAATTTAACTGTAAATTTTTTTCCTTAAAGATCTAAAACCCTGTTTTAGATACGGAACTATATCTTATTTCCGGTCTTCCAGGAAGGATTAAAAAAGGTGTGTATACTATGCCCAGTATTTACCTATTAGATAGTTGGTAAATGAATGAGTGAAGTAACTTAAAAAAAAAAAAAAAATTAGAACCTGCTGTTGCAGAGTACCGCCACCAGATGGTGCCAGAATTCTATTTTTAAATAATATTTTTGTGATTTAGTTGGACTTTTGCTTGAATAAATTTAGAACAATAGTGACCCACAGTTATAAACTTATTTAAATAACAAAAAATTGATGTAAGGAAGATTAACCAATAACTACTTTTTATTTCTTAAGTTTTAGAGTAATTTTCAATACTTTTCACTCAGTTTTTATCAATTCTTTCTGAATCCAAGCTGTAGTTACAAGCTATTTTTAAAAATATATATATTTTATTGATTTTTTTTTCCTACGGAGAGGAAGGGAGAGGGATAGAGAGTTAGAAACATCGATGAGAGAGACATCAATCAGCTGCTTCCTGCACACCCCCCACTGGGGATATGCCTGCAACTAAGGTACATGCCCCTGACCGGAATTGAACCTGGGACCCTTCAGTCCACAGGCTGACGCTCTATCCACTGAGCCAAACTGGTCAGGGCTTACAAGCTATTTTTAAGTGTTTTTTTTTTTTTCATGATCTGCTGGGCTGAATTGGAATAGAAATCTCTGACTATTTATTAGTGGCAAATTCTCTAATTTTTGTTTCAGCCAAAGGCAGCCCCTTCCATCTTCTTGGGAGTTTGCAGCTGAATATAGGAGTATTTCTGTTTACCTTTTATTAAAAAAACAAAATATTTATTTTATGTATACAGATTTAAGTATATCCTGCATGTGTAAGTAGTGAATTCCTGGAGCCCATGAGCTAATATAAGATGCAGAACAATATCCGAACCATTGACACTAGCTGTGGACTCCTCCCTGATCTTTGTCCTTCTGCTGGGAGGTAACCTCCGTCCTGAATTTCTGCCGTTCTCTATTCCCCCTGTAGTTTCCTATACCTTTACCACCTATATACATTAGAGGTATAACATTTTACTTAGTTTTGCTTATTTTTGAGCTCCATTAAATCATATATCTGTGGTTAAATCATATCGTATCTCTTCCGTCTGCTTCTTTAACTTAGTATTGTTTTCTAAGATTTATGCATGTTGTTGCAGGTAGCAAGAGTATAATTCACTGCTGTATCATATTCCATTTTGAAAACATGCTACAATTCATTTATTCCTTCTCTTGTGAATGAACATTTGGGTTGCTTCCCGTTTGCTACTAATGTAAATAAGTTCTGTGAACCTTGCACATGTCTCCTGGATCACATGTACAGATATTTCTGTCGGGCAGGGATTGGCAAACTACTTACTGCCCAGTGGTCAGACCTGGCTCACTGCCTGTTTTTGTAAATAAAGTTTTATTGTAACACAGCTGTGCTCATTTATTTACATTTTGCCTGTGACTATAAGGCAGAGGTGAGTTAGTTGTGATAGAGACCTCATGGTCTACAAAGCCTAAAATGTTCCCATCTGGCCCCTGTCTAGGGTATCTACTATGGAGTGATTTGCTGCTTATAGGGTATGTACATGTGTAACTTTGCAGAATAAGGGCAAATTGTATTTCAGAGTGGTTGTGCCTATTTACGTTCCTACGAGCAAATGTGCACGAATTCCTCTTACTCCATATTTCCTTGTCTCGGTATTATCAGACTTATTAATTTCTGCCCATCTTTGTGACCTTAGTTTTAATTTTCCTGATTTCTAGTGAGCTTAAATATCTTTCCATAAATCATTTGGCTATTTAAAAACATAATTTTATTAAGGTATAATTTAAATACTATAAAATTCAACCATTGTAACTGTCTAATTCAATTAGTAAATTTATATGAACTCATCACCACAATCCAGTTTTGTTTATCCACTCACTAGTTGATGGACACTAGGATTGTTTCCAGTTGTGGTCTATCAGGAATAATATTACTATGAACATTCACAGACATGTCTTTGTGTGAACATAGGTTTTTGTTTCTCTTGGGTGGATTCCTAGGAATAGAATGACTAGATCACATGATAGGTGTGTGTTTAATATTTAGAAACTGTCAGACTGCTTTACAAGTGGCTGAACCATTTTACACTCTCACCAGCAATGCATGATTGGTTTGATTCTCCACATTCTCACCAAGACTTAGCATAATATTTTTTATTTTAGCTATTCTAATGGGTGTGCAGTTATATTTCATTGTGGTTTTAATTTGCATTTGCCTGGCCATGTGTATATTTTCTTTAGTGAAATGTCTATACAAATCTTTTGCCTATTTTTTGATTGGCTGTTTTGTTGTTGTTGAGTTATAAAAATTCTTTATATATTCTGGATATGTAAAGTCCTTTATCAGATATACGATTTGCAATTATTTTCTTCCAGTCTGTGGCTTGTTTCTTCATTTCCTTAGTGGTAGCTTTCAAACTTTAAAGTTTTGGAATCCTCCAATCTATCAGGTCAGACTCTTAAATTAGTATGTTATATTGTCAAGTTGACAAGTTGACTTATAGTTATGTTACTTTCTACTTTTGATATTTTGAGCCTATTTTATGTTAAATTAACACATGTAGAAATATCACATATTCCTGGAGAGCTGAACCGTGTACAATAGTTCTTCTATGTAGCCCTTGTCACCATTACAGTTTTGCTGATTGTGAAATTAGCTAATATATGTGTTCCTCATTGGAGAATAAATTCCAAGTGAGCAGGGATTACATCTTTTTCTTCTTAATACATCCACAGTATTAGGACAGGTAGAGGGTACTTAATAACTATTAGTTGATTGAAAGAATTTGTTTTCATTTATTTATTTTTTAGCACGTACTAGTATATAGTGCTTGTTTACTATAATGCTTGTTTTCTGCTGCCTCTCTTTTACTTATTTTCCCCTTTGATCTTTGAATAACCTAAACTTTAGGAACTTCTAATGTTATTGCTATTGCAGGGTATAGTATTTATTTTACAGTGTTTGTATGCCATTTGTTTTTTCAAATCATCAAAATAGCACATTTATTTATTTATTTTTTAAAAAATATATTTTATTGATTTTTTGCAGAGAGGAAGGGAGAGAGATAGAGTTAGAAACAATGATGAGAGAGAAACATCGATCAGCTGCCTCCTGCACATCTCCTACTGGGGATGTGCCCGCAACCAAGGTACATGCCCTTGACCGGAATCGAACCCGGGACCTTTCAGTCCGCAGGCCGATGCTCTATCCACTGAGCCAAACCGGTTTTGGCATAGCACATTTAAAGAATATGATTTTTCTACTTAATTTATTTTTTTAATGAATGCCAGTAATTCTTTTACTTTAGGAGTGTTTTTATTATATGTTTTTAAAGTTGTATATCTCTAATGTCTATGTATCTATTTATCTCTATATTATTTTTGTTATATATTGCTGTTTAACAAATCATTTCAAAGCTTAGTGCCTAAAAACAACAATAAATATTTCTCTCAGTGTCTGTGAGTCAGGAATGCAGGAGCAGCTTCGTTAGGTGTTTCCTGTTACAGTCTCCTGAGGTTACAGTGAAGATATTGGCTGAAGCCGCCCGTCCTCTGGAAATGTGACTGGCACTGGGGGAGATGCTTTGGAGATGGCCTCCTTACTGGCTGGGAGTCGGTGCTGGTTGTCGGCAGGGGCCTCGTCATTGGCCACATGAACCTCTCCACGGGGCTGCTTGAGTGTCTTCCTGACGTGGCATCTGACTTTCCCTAGAGTAGGTGGTCTACGAGCACAAACTAGACACGGCACTGGCTTTTATGGCTTAGCCTTGAAGTTGTAGACCATCACTTCTGCTGTGTTCTGTTGCTCACACAGGCACACCCCATGCAGTGTGGGAGGGCGTGACTACCAGAGTGAGGATCACAGGGTCCTTCTTAGAGGCTGGCTGTCACTATACCGCTGTACATGTGTTTGTGTGTTTATATATGTACTAGAGGCCCGATGCACAAAATTCGTGCAAGAGTAGGCCTTCCTTCCCCCAGCTGTCGGCACTGGCTTCCCTCCGGCACCTGGCACCCTGACTTCCCTCCAGCCGGCAGGCACCCGGGACCCGGGACCCAGGCTTCCCTGCCCACCTGCCACAGCCCACAGGTTGGTCGCAGCTTGCCTTGGCCCTCCCAGCTGTGGCGGCTTGCTTCGGCCCTTGCAGCCCCAGCTTCCTCCAGAAGGTTGTCCAGAAGGAGGTCCGGTCTAATTAGCATATTACGCTTTTATTATTATAGATGTATGCATGTATGTGTATATGTGTGTGTGTGTGTGTTTAATTTGTGTGTGTGTGTGTTTAATTTATTGCCTCTCTCTTCCTTGAGATTTTGTGGTACGCAGAATTTCGAAAATGTCCTTCTACAGATGTTCTGCTGTAATCCCTGTAACCTGTGAATGTGATGAGATATTGCTCCCACAGTTATGGTCTGTTATATGGCACAGTTGACTTTAAAATAGGGAGATTATCCCAGTCTAAGCCCATGATCCCTTAAGAGCAGTGAGCGTTCTCTGGCTAAAGAAGAGGGGAAAGCCAGAAGGATTCAAAACATGAGGATCCAAAACATGAAGGTGGAAGGGGCCATGTGAGAAGGAATGTGAGAAGGGGCCTCTAGGCGCAATGAGCAGCCTTCAAATGACAGCCAAAACGGAAACAGGATGCTCAGACCCACAATTGCAGAGAAGTGGATTTTGCCAATGACCTGAATGAGCTTGGAAGGTGATTCTACACCCTCCCCTCCCCCAACCTCCACATGGAATCCTAGCTCAGCTGACATTTTGATTTTGGCCTTGGGAGACTGAGCTGAGAAGCCAGGCCAGCCCATCAGGACTGCTAACCTACAGAGCTGTGAGATAATAAATGGGTGTTGTTTTAAGCTGTTAAGATTGTGGTAATTTGTTACATAGCAATGGAGAAGGAATACAGATATCAATGGAGATGTCTAATGAATTGCATTGCACACTCTTTGTTTCTGGCTAAGAGGTCAAGCCTAGAGTCCCAAACATCAGGCAGAACGTAGATCCGGTGGAGGTGAGGGATAAGGCAACTGGTTGAGTCAACTTAGGCTGGGCCTGGAGATGACTGAGGGAGGAAGAAAAATCTGGAAATATTCTGCTGTCATTTGTATGGCTGCTCCTTCCTGACTCTAACGTCAAAATTCCCTGATTTATTTGTCATTGGTTTTGATTTATGAGAACTTCACTGAATCTGTGTATATTCAGTTACAGACCAAGATTAAAAGTGGAGCTAGAGAGGCGCTGCTCCTGCCAAAAGCAGAAGCAGTAGAGGAATATATAAGCAGATAATTCTTCATCTGTTATAACTGAATATTGGTAGCAAGGTATGTTTCAAGTTTAAACTTTAAAAGTTTACATTATGTGGAGATCACACCATGTGGTGGTGGCTTTGCCATGTGAGAATAATAGAGATCAGACCAGTGTTTCTCAATCCTTTTTTCATTATTGCCCCCTAAGGAGTTTATAGACTTTTTCCCCTTAATCACCCCCGCCATGCCATGAGATTTGAATACTACATATATACTGTATATTAGTTTATGTACTGTATGTATATCAAAACCAAGTTTCATCCTTGGGTTGGTATCACCCCTCCCGAGAATGCCCAGCAAAGATGCTAATGTGATTAGGTAAATTTAAGATTGTGTTTAAAGGATCATCAAAAAAAGGTATTTTCGTATTGTAATCCAGAGATTACAGGACTAGAGAACTGGCCCAAACTCAAGTTAGCAAAAAGAGATGTAACATCTAGGTATCTTAGTTCAAGAGTCCCTCTGGGAAAGTAAACCCAGGAAGCGCTGCCAAATCTTTATAGCATTTGAGTCATGATTAGATCCTTGCTCTAAGTAATAAGAATCACTTTAGCACATTTCTACATTATTCGCTTTGTTCATGATTGCAGGAGACCTGGAGTCCTTGAGTGAGGCAGTTTTGCTTTGGAAATGACTATCCTGTCCCAAAAAGGTAGAGGCAAGGTGCCGGAGTCTATTTTGGCATCCTCATCTTTCCCCCCAACGGTTAAATATGACAGTCCTTTTTCTTTCTCTTCGACAGAGTGAGCTGTAGCCTATAGGATCACAGGGTTGTAAACTCAAATGCCTACAAGGGCCAGACGCGTAATAGAAAAGCGTAAACAGTGAAGTGTAAGACATAATTGTTTTGTTGGTCAGTTTTGGTTGCTTACACTCTTACTGCAACAGCCAAGTTTGCTTTTCTTGCTCATGGGTCTGCAGGCGGTCAAGGTGGCCTCCCTCAGCTGCGGAAGGGTCAGGTCAACTCCGTGTACAACAGTAGCAGCAGCAGGAACACTAGGGAGAGATTTCTAATTGGCGTTCCTTGACTGTAGTGTTTTGAACGGCAGGATAATCATGTGTCTGCAGGAATTTAGCATATGTGGTTGATTGCATTATAGTTCCCAATTTTTCACTTACTCACTGATTTGACATCTTTCTCCGTAAAGGTTTTGTAGAGTCTTTCACGTGTTAATTGAGTGTTGAATGATTATAACCGTTGATACTGTTCAATTTTTTTTTTAGATGTGAAACTTGGGGCCCTTGTCATTTCCATGTCCTCTTGCCTTTTTTTCGGATTTGTTCCCCTGCCTTCTCTTTTCCCCTCCCTTCCCATTTACTAAAAAAACAGCAGTTGTCAATATGAAATAAGAGGAACTGGTGGAGAGAACCCAAGATATAAAACCTTCCACATGTTGGTGTAAAGTAATTTAAGATCGATGTTTCTTTTACAAGACAAAGTGCTACCTGGCCTTTCTGAGCTTTTTGTTGGTTTTAGGATTTAGAGGGTTCATTATTTTTAAAATGAATTCTGTAGGTCTGAAGACCTAATCATATTTCTACAAAATTGTAGAGCAAATGGAGACAAATAGTTAGACCCTGGGGATTTGGGAGTGGTCATTAAAAAAAAAAAAGTTTCCATTTGCTTTTTCCTCAGATCAGAAGCAGGCAGTCCTTAAATTGTCTTCTGTAAAGTATTGGGCTTTAGGCTGCCCCCATCTTGAATGTGGGAAGAACAAACATGGTTAAGAGTTTGGGTCCTAACAGGTCTGGGTTTCACGTTCATCTCAACCATTTAATCTCAGTTAAGATTAAAATGACTAGGCTTCATTTTTACGTTAGTACAGTTAGACTTCTTTACTTGGGAATAATTCTCTTTCCTCTTTAAATCAATGAATAAGTCAATTATTAAACCACTTGTTAATCCTTTGTATTTGGTATTTGAGTGGTCTTCGCAACTGGTTATTTCCTCTCAGTTCTTTTGCATTTCTCAGGCAGGTTGGAAACGCAGGCTCTAACTATCTGAAGCTAATTGTACTTTACTGGTGTCTTCTGTGTGTAAACGTTGTATTCATTTTGAGTTTCCAAGAAGCAAATAACTTAGACTATTCTGGTTTGGCATGTTCTCTCTCTCTAACCACATTGGAGCTGAACCTGGGAACAGAACACAACTTGAAATTTTGTGGTTTGGCTGCTAGAATTTGGAGCTAAACTATCTGAAGCTAAAAATTATTAATGTTGAAATGTTTTAACCTACTAAGTAAACCTGAAAAATAATGAAATTTAATTTTTATCTGGATGTCAGATGTGTGACAGTGCTTGGAAATGATATCAGTGTTGTTAATTTTATATAAAGCTGACTGGTAACGCATGGAATTTCTATAGTACTCTGTAATGAGATGGGGCGTGACCATAAAGTTCATTTGAATTATGAGAGCTTCTTTGGTTATCTCCCAGCAAAGATTGTAAAAGAGCTGTTGAATTTAAAGATGGGCAAATTTTTTTTTTTAATGAAAAGGTGATATGTCAAATTTGCCCACTTTTTCTTATGACCAGTGGCTACGTTACATGCTTCATAGCAGATTAAAAACCAACCAGCCAACCAACGAAACACTCTTACTCCATCCCTAAAGTGATGTTTCAACAATAAGTGAGATAGTAATAGCCTTTTTAAAGATAGAAATTAAATTGCAGAGAGACTGTTTTTTGTCATTGCTTGGAAATGTTTCTTTTGTAATGTGATTTTTGTTGTCAGAGATATGCGTGTCTAATGAAAACTTTGCCATCTGCACACTGTAAAAAACTTATAACAATATTTTTTATACTGTTGAAAATCTTCCAAATAGTTTCAGTTGATTTCTAAACCAATTGTTAAAAATGCAATATCTTTTGATTAGTTTGTAAGAACATTGATAGGAGGGAAGACAGACATTTATTAGCCAAAATTCAACAAGAACTAACTAATGGAATTTATTGAAAAATAAAAATACTGACTTAGTAAGTACAACAATGACATACTACTTTAATTTCAGTCCTTGCATATTTGCAATCAAGCCCTTCCCTACTATACAGCCATTACAATTAAGTACTGAAATAAGCAGAACTTAGGTCCTGACATTTCAATCACTGAATTACAAAATATTTAAGTCAATATTTAAAAAAGTAGAGGCCTGATGCACGAAATTTGTGCAAGAGTAGGCCTTCCTTCCCCCAGCAGCCAGCACTGGCTTCCCTCTGGTACCCGGGACCCGGGCTTCCCTCCAGCTGCTGGCAGGCACCGGGACCAGGGCTTCCCTCTGGCCGCTGGCAGGCACCTGGGACCCGGGCTTCCCTCACAGTCCTGGCTTTGTCTGGAAGGTCGTCTGGAAGGACGTCTGGTCTAGTTGGCATATTACGCTTTTATTATTATAGATAATATAATTTCATTATCATTCCTCCACTGAAAATATTAATTTTTTTATGAGAGTGAAAAGACCTAAGCAACTGTTGGCAGCAAGACAGCACCAGGTGTTAGACCGATGGAGTCAGACCAGATCTTGGTACTTGAGTTCTGGCTAAGAAAGAATTCAGAGTTAAGACTCAAACTACAAGAGAACCAGTCCAGATGCATTGGGGAGAAGTTAATTCATTATATACAGTGGACATCTCTGGCAATCCAGATTAGTTGTACTATGTTTGTGGCAAGTTCTTAAAGGAGTTTGCTTGTGATTACAGATATTTTTTTTTTTTTAGATTACAGGTCCACCAGGTTGTGGGAAAACTCAATTTTGTATAATGATGAGTGTTTTGGCCACATTACCCACCAACATGGGAGGATTAGAAGGAGCTGTTGTGTACATTGACACAGAATCAGCATTTAGTGCTGAAAGGTAGGAGATTTTATTATTTTCCACTATAATACTTCAGTTTTGTAACATATATTAGCATATAACATTTGTAAACAGGTTGACATTTACTTCTTTTTTTTTGAGAACACAGAATTTAGACACTGTTTTAAAGGAATTGTCCTTTTACCATTGATGGAGCAGTTTCCTTTTACCTTTTCTATCCCTTTATTGGTTTAAGTGGGGTTCTGGGATAAGGTGTGTTTTGCAGAAAGTCAGGAAGAAAGAAGTTCAGAAAGAGGGAGAAATATAAGTGGGAAATGGGGACGAGGGAAAATTAATAAGAAAGACAGGTAAGCTGCTTTGTAACTAATTTCTAGTTGGAAGTAAAATATTAGTGAATGGAAACATTGCAAATTTCAAAACATTTTTTTGATTGAGAAGTATTTCACGTTAGCCTTTGAAATAGTATGGCATTCACTGTAAGAAACACACTGATAGTAAGTGCATCTTTGCTTGGAAAGAAAAGATTTACTTAGTTGGGAAAGGACCTTTAACATTCCACGAGAGAGACACTTAGTCATGTGTGTATTTCTACACACCTGAACGTAAGTCTGGTCCTCATCTTTCCTTGCTCTAGTTGATAGTCATGAGCAGGAGTTCTTGTCCATCTAGACCAGTGATGGCGAACCTTTTGAGCTCGGCGTGTCAGCATTTTGGAAAACCCTAACTTAACTCTGGTGCCGTGTCACATATAGAATTTTTTTGATATTTGCAACCATAGTAAAACAAAGATTTATATTTTTGATATTTATTTTATATACTTAAATGCCATTTAACAAAGAAAAATCAACCAAAAAAAATGAGTTCATAGGTTCGCCATCACTGCTCTAGAGATTGATTCTATTCTGTTCTCTTGGTCAAGTTATATTATAGGTATAGTGAGTCTTTCTCTCACTATGTTATTGGGAATCAGATCTCTTTCTTATTTCTCTCAAGGAATACTATTTAAATCAAAACGTATTCCCTGACCAGATATGTTCCAAATGGTTTATTTTGATTAGAGTTTATTTGCTTTGTTTTACATCTCTTGGGTATCTATTCTTTGTACTAGTAAGTATATACCACAGGTTTGTCAGCAATTTGTTTTGTTCCTGAAGTATCAGCGTGAAAGGGTTGTCAGGTTGAAAACTGAAATTTTGGTTGACAACCAAGAAGTTTTGGTGAACAATTTGGTTGAGACGGGAGACGTTCGAGAAATGAGGTTTCACTGTATATTTTAGCCAGGTCGGTGTGGATTCTGGCCTGAGTTGCGGGCTTGAACATCAGTAAAGAGCATGCAGGAAGCAGCCCATAGGTTTTTCTATCTCTCTCTCCCCGTCCCTTCCTCTCTCTTCCTCTCTCTAAAGTCAATTTAAAAAACATATTTTTAAAAGCTGAGTCTTAGTACTACAAATAGACATGTGAGGAACACTGAGGGAAGTGGGGAAGGAAGAGATGGGACCCAGGACCCTGGAAGGGGACACAGGGAGGTAGGATATAGAATCAGAATATTATGAAGTAGAAGTAGACATTCTTGAGTTGTCATGAAATCAGAAAAGCTTTGAAAAATAGGAAGAAGATGTAGCCCAAAACGGGAAGAAGCCAATCAAATAATCACAAAAATGTAAAATTGTAAGTCATAACTAGGTATACACAGGAGAGGTATGTGTTGTATTGGTGCTGTGTGGAAGCCATGGCCATGCTTAGGTCTGAAGGAGTTGCTGTACTTAGTATGCATGTCACTTCTGAGGGTGTCAGGTACCCCAAAGCCAGTGCCCTTTATTATTTATTTATTTAAAAATATATTTTCATTGATTTCAGAGAGGAAGGGAGAAGGAAAGAGAGATAGAAACATCAATGAGAGAGAATTATTGATTGGCTGCCTCTCGCCCACCCCCTACAGGGGATTGAGCCCATAACTCGAGCATGTGCCCTGACCGGGAATCGAACTGTGACCTTCTGGTTCATAGGCTGATGCTCAACCACTAAGCCACACCGGTTGGACAAGCCAGCCCCTTTAATTCCTGCCAGACTATGTAAAGTGTCACTTTTTCTGAATCAGTGTATCAAGAGGGAGGCATAGAGGGGTAGTGGCCAGCCATAACTTTGGCTGATTTTGAAGGCAGTACTAGTGTGGTCTTAGTCACCTATTTGCTAGTTGGTACAAATCCAGGATCTTTGAGTAGGAGGCAAATAGGGGAGATAAATTCCCTTGCCATTTTTTTTAGATGGTTTCATGAATCTGGCTAGGTTCTCCTTAGTCCAACTTCAGCTGCCTTATCATTTGTGAATCTAGGTGAATTGGTAGGAAGGGAGATCATGAAGAGTTTCTAGGATAGAAGACGGAAATTAGTTTTACGTACTTACTATTACTAAAACAGAACTTTGGAATTTGCTGGAATCTGTAAGGTACTAATAGATTCACATGATTATGTTTAGTAATCTCACAATGCTGAACAAGAACATATTAAATAATGAACAGGAAAATATTACATATGTACAAGAAGCTTTGAAAAACCATGAACTTGTATTTCAGCACAATAAAAGGACTTTTTTTTTCCATCAAGAATATGTTTTATTTCAAGTTGGCATGTGGTCACTAATATAAAACTTAAAATAATTATTTTTATTATTTTCTTAAATCCTCACCCGAGGATATTTTCCCATTGATTTTTAGAAAATGTGGAAGAGAGAGAGAAAGACAGAGAGAAATATCAATGTGAGAGAAACACATCTATTGGTTTGTACCCCGACCAGGGCCTAGGCTGGGGGGGGCCTGTAACAGGTATGTGCCCTTGACCGGAATCGAGCGTGGGACCCTTTAGTCCGCAGGCCAATGCTCTATCCACTGAGCCAAACTGGCTAGGGCTAAAGCTTTTAACTTTCCATTTATACAAGAGCTGTGAAGTAACAAGGAAATAATGACAAAAACCTTGATTCGAATCCATTGTTCTTCCAGATGCTGACCAGTTAGTCTAGAAATCTACTCAGCTTCTCTTTTGAACTGTATCTTGGGTTCAGTTACTTCTAATCACGTGAGCTATTCTCTAGTTCAAGACCCCATCTGGATTACTGCACTTGCTGATCTTACTTGCACCCTTGCCCATCTACAGCCTCTTCTTCATTTGGTATTTAGAGTGCTTCTTTATAAAGAAAAGAAGTCCGGCTATGTTTGTCCTGCTCCTAGGCTTTTACTAAATAAAATCCAAATAAAACCCACAGACCCAAGGATCTTGTGTGTTTCGCTCCCTGGCTAGCCCTCTGACCTTATTTCTTTTTATTCTCCCTCTTGCTTTCTGTGTTTCAGCTACGTTAGCCTCCTTGTTATTTTCAAATGCCCCAGGCATCTTCTTACACTGGGCTTTGCACTTATCATTCTCTCTTCCTATGCACTGTTCCACTGGACAGCCACATGGTTCATTTTTTTTTTGTCTCCCTTAAACCTTTGCTCAAATGTCACCTTATTAAAGAGGTTTTCCCAGACCACTTTACATAAAATGTCACCTGCTTCCATCTGTCACAGCCCGTTCTCTTAAAATTGGTTCACTTTTCTTTAGAGCATTTATTATCTGACGCATTTTATACTATATTTCTTTGTTTCTCTCAGTAGAATGTAAGTTCCACAAGGGAAGGATTTTTTGTTTTGTTTTTGTTCATTGCCATATCGTTAGCACTAGAACAGTGCCTGGCATACAATATAGTAAGTCCTCAATAAATGTTTGTTGAATGAATGAATCTAAGTGCATTCTTTGAAAGATGTCCACTAGATGGCATTGTTTTCAAACTTTATGTAATTAATGTCTGGAGCAAAAGATGGGTTCTTTTCTGTTGCTTGCTCCAAACAAAACAGATCTTTGTTATGAAGATTGTCATGACAAATTGCTATGATTAATGTGAGGCGTATATATTTTTGCATTTATATTTTTGATTTATATATTTTTAAAAATCTTTTCTAAAATTAAAAAAAATCACTTAGAGAAACTTAAAGAAAATCACAGCATACTGGTATGTAAATAACCATTTGATACAATTGTTTAGTCTGATAACTATGGTTATTATTTTTATCTCTGTGCACAATTCCTAAGTTTTTCAGGCTTATTGACCCTAAGTTAGTCTCTAAGCTCATTAAGCTTGACCTTAAAGGCACCACCGCCATCCCACTTACACCTTCTGGCTAAAACCCTGTATGATTTTATTTCCCTCCTGCCATCTCCAGTGGTTATTGAAGTCAGTAAGGCTCTTTTAGTTTATTTCCTACTAAACCAGATAAATTGTGCATTTTTAGGATGGAAAGAAAGAAAATACTCCTATTGCCTAGTAATGGAGTACCTGCTATATTTAATGTCCAGAAGTAAATTTTATCATTAGCAAGAACTGTGGCTTCTATATTTCATGGTGTTAGTGATATTGCCCCTAACTCCACTCTCCACCAAAGTATCAGGGAAAGAAGAGAGCGTAACTATGAATAAAGTTAGCTCATGTCCATGCCATGGCCACTTTCCTTCTGAGGGACGTTAATGGAATGAACGAGCAGTAAGGAGTTCCAGAGCCACTAGTTGAAATCCAGTCTAATGTTGGAGGCAGAGAATTACTGTCTGTCAGCTGTTCACTTGTTGCCAATGAGTTAGGTACTCTCAGTCTGGTTTCTCATCAACTGCGCATTCAAATTTTGAAAAACTTCTATGTTTCAGATGGATGTTGTCATTTCTATCCTGTTAAAATTAAGTGGGTTCCAAGTACCAGAGCTTTTTAGCTGATTTCTCTGACTAGCACTAAATTCAATAAATAATTGTCCTAATAAAAATATTTATACATTTCCCAAACCCTCAAAACATTTTCTAATGCCATCTTATTTCTTCTTACTTTTATCATTTACCTTATTTAAAAAAAATTTTCAAATTCCTATGCCTTTCTTAGGAACTTCTCTTGAATGGTCATTTGATCCATTTTGTTCTCACTCTTTACACATCTTTTAGTACTCTTCCTTACTCCTAAAATAATTTTTCCTCTTCCTGTTCAACCTAATGTGTTTTTTCTTTTCAAATTGTTCAAAGTATGCTTTAAAAATGTTATTGACTAGATTTCTTTAATGTTTCTTCCTGTTTTAGATTTTTCTCTTTCATTTCTGATTATAGCATATGTGAGGAACTTATTTTGTTTATCTATTTAAAGTTCTCAGCTTCTTCTTGGAACTCATTAACTGTCTAATAATGAAAAAATACTGTTCTTTTGTACTTTGTGTCTTTAAATGGAACATAAAATATAGGATCGTTTTTGTGTTTCTAGGCCTTCTTCCCAGTCACCCTTGGATGATAGTTAAGTATGGGGCTAATAAAGTATCATTTAAAATAGGAGACAGTTATACTCTAAGGTTTATATTTTTAATCAGAAATTTCTAGTGCTGCTCTCCATGTCTTGTACTATTAATGGAAGTAGTTGCATCTGTTTCAATTGTCACTCTCCTATGCTTGGCCTACCCCATGGGGCATTAGAACTAGCTTTGAGGTCAGAATTCAGTGTTTAGAAAATCATTTTTTACTTACAACATTTATTTGTGAAGAAAGTAATTTTCTGTTTAACAAGGACTTACTGGATAGCAATTTTTGTTTGTTTGTTTTTGTAATCCTCACCTGAGGATATATTTTCCCCCATTGATTTTGGAGAGAGTGGAAGGGCGGGAGGTGAGGGAGAGACAAAGAGAGAGAGAGAAATATTGATGTGAGAGAGACACATCAATTGGTTGCCTCCAGCATGAGCCCCACTTGGGCCCAGGGATCAAACCCGCATTGGAGGTACATGCCCTTGACCGGAACTTGAATCTGCGACCCTCTGGTCCACAGGCCCATGCTCCAACCACTGAGCAAAACTGGCCAGGGCACATTTATTTTGTATGTATTAAGTTTTAATGGAAAAAAATATCTTTTAGGTCTGAGACATGGAGACCTATTGATATTTGATTATTTGAATGATAATATATTTGTTCAAATATATTTCATTCATGAAAATGCATTTTTCTTATTTATTAAATATATATTATAACTACTAGTCAAAATATCATTTATAAAAAAACATATTTATCCCAGAAAGATAAACCTGAGAGGCATTAGATGCAAATTAAAAGCCCTTGCTGGTCTCATGCTCTATCTGCTAACCTCTCTTAGTGCTTATAAAGCAGGGCTTACATTCCAGACTTGTGTATTAGGCCGTTTTACTTATACCTGCTCTATTGATGAGGCTTTCATTATAGTGTTCCTTGTGGCTTATGAGTTTCCTAAGTAAAATTCATTAGAGGTTGAGCAATGTGGCCTTAAATATCATTGACTATTTTCATTATTCTATTTTTTCCCCCATAGACTGATTGAGATAGCAGAATCTCGTTTTCCAAGATATTTTGATACTGAAGAAAAATTACTTTTGACAAGCAGTAAAGTTCATCTTTATCGGGAGCTCAGCTGTGATGAGGTTCAACAAAGGTATGCCGGTTTAGATTTCAGTATTTTAGTAACACTTTGAAGATTTTTTTGCTGTTTTTAGTTTCTCAGTGAAAAAGATCCCTACATATTAGGTTTATGAGCAATAAAATGATTTCCATATTCTTTATTCACTATGGCCTATTAATTGAAGTATTTCTTTAAAAATGAAAAAAACACAATAAAATGTTTTATATTTAATTAATTAAATGGTGTATTAATTATGTATTGTTTTATTAACAAATTACCCCAAAGTTTAGCAGCTTATGGCTCACTTGGGATTGGAGAACCTTGAAGAATTCCAAGGTCACTCATGTAGATGCTGGAAGGCCTCCCTTCCTTCCTTGATGTTAGCTAGAGGCCTCTGTTCCTCACCCCATGGGCCTCTCCATAGGGCTGTTCACGACACAGCAACTCGCCTCCCCCAGAGTGAGTGATCTGAGAGAGCGGATGGGTGAGAGAGAGCCCAAGGTGAAAGCTGTAGTCTTTTATACCTGCTCTCAGAAATGCCAGGCCATCATTTTATCATATGCTATTGGTCACACAGACCAACCCTAGTACAAGGTGGGAGAGACTCTGTAGGGTATGAATTCGGGGCTATTTTGGAGACTGGCTACCACAAGTAGTTTCACCCTAAAATTGGAGCTTTAGAACTATCAAAGGCTAAGGAATGAAACCATTTTGGTTTATTTCCAAAAGCATGCCCTATGTGTAGAAGAGATGTATATGAAAATAAGTTATGTTTATTGAATACTTGCAATCATCACTGTAACTTAGAAAAGAACAATTTGTTTTTAAGTTGGCTAACCTTTGCAATGCCCTATTTTTAAAAATTATGTCTTAAACTTTTCTACTATTTTACAAATTCTACTTTTACAGGATTGAATCCTTAGAAGAAGAAATTATTTCAAAAGGAGTTAAACTTGTGATTATTGACTCCGTTGCTTCTGTGGTAAGGAAGGAGTTTGATACACAACTTCAGGACAACATGAGAGAAAGGAACAAGTTCTTGGCAAGAGAAGCAGCCTCCTTGAAATATCTGGCTGAGGAATTTTCAATCCCAGTAAGTTTTTCTTTCTCTCTCTTTTTTTCTTTACCATTCTTTTATTATTATTATTATTAAAGTTCACTGACATAATATCAAGGAATATAATTAGAAGGAAATGTAAAACAAAGGACTTTCTAAAGGTACATAGTATAATAGCTAGAGCAAATGTCACCATCTTATTAAATTTATTCTTCTATTGAGGTTATTTCATCCTTTTTACAGTTTGAGCCTGGAACAGGTTTATTTATTTATTGACATACGATATTATACTAGTTTCAAGTGTACAACATAGTGATTAGACACTTACAAAAGTTACAAAGTGATCAGCCCATTACTGTTGGCATGACTTTCAGTGGTGGGAGTTGTGATGAGGAAATCTGAAGATGAGGATATGTTGCAAGGGTTTGCGGTAGTTGAGCTGCAAGATGCAAGTGTTCGCTGAGTTACATTCCTGTTACCCGTGTGTGGGAGAGTCCTGCTTCTTCAGCCTCGCCAACATCTAGTATTGTCAGGCTTTTCAGTCGTAGCCATGCAATATCTCAACAGAAGATAAGAAATTCCTTAAACTGAGATAACAGTTAGTTACGATTTTATCATTTTTAGATTTGTGTTTAGAAAATTAAAATCTTGGATCTTTTTAACATAAAGAATTTGTACCAAGAGTGTTTATGACTTGTGAGATAGAGGGAAGAGAATGTATGTACCAAATTTTGACATTTGTTCTTATCACAAACAAAAATTCAGGGCTTGCATTTCTATGAAAGTCTAATGAACTTTCTCTGATTGTACAATAGGAATCCTAGACTCTAGATATATGTAAATAACCCATCAAAACTCTAGAGTTATTTTTTGCTATTGTGTAATGCTATTGTGTGATTTCCAGGAAATCGTGTAATTTTTGGTTTACTGTCATAATTTTCATATTAATTACTGACAGCAAATACTATAGGAGGTAAGAAAAGTCCTTCAAGTTTTTTTCTTCAGTGCATTTTATTTATTCACTCACATGTAAACTCAGATTATTTTTATTTTTTATTTATTTATTTATTTATTTATTTATTTATTAAAATATATTTTATTGATTTTTTACAGAGAGGAAGGGAGAGAGATAGAGAGTTAGAAACATCGATGAGAGAGAGACATCCATCAGCTGCCTCCTGCACATCTCCCACTGGGGATGTGCCCGCAACCCAGGTACATGCCCTTGACCGGAATCGAACCTGGGACCTTTCAGTCTGCAGGCCGACGCTCTATCCACTGAGCCAAACCGGTTTTGGCAACTCAGATTATTTTTAAAGCTACCCTTTATTCATTCAGGTGGCTGAAACTCACACAGTAGACTAAACCTTTAATTCATCTTTCAGTGATAATACTTCTAGAAAAAATATATCTTTATTTTTTGTAGCTCTTTAAAATTTATAAAACTTTGCTTTTTTGTTGACTAGAGCAAAAAGGTAGAAATAATTTAAAAATTAATGAGTAGGTGATTGGCTAAATTAGTGGTGGTACATCCATATAACAGAATATTGTACCGATATTAAAATGAAGGAGGTAGCCCAGAAATGCATTCACAGTTTTTATAGGAAAGGGCTAGCTCAACTGGCTTGGGTCCTGAAACCAGCATATTCCGAAGAAAGGCCTGTCTTCAGGACTGGTCCTCTACTGGCTCCTGGGAGATGATCTCAGCCACTGGGATATTCTGCCTAGTAAGTGTGTTTTTGTGTGCCTGAGGCCCTGGACCACATAGAACCAGCTGTATTGGGTAGTTTATGCAAAACATGTGATTTATGGTGAGCACCTATGTTACTCTGGGGACTGGAATCTGAATAGCCGAGGTCAGTCATGCAGGCCCTGTGTGCCTTCTGAATGCCCCCCAATAAAAACCATGGACACCAGGGCTCAGGCAAGCTTCCCTGGTTGACATCACTTCACTTTGTTGTCACATCGTTGCTGGGAGAATTAAGTACGTCCATGCAACTCCACTGGGGGATGACACCTGGCAGGTTGTGCCTGGTTTTACCTGGACTTTGCTTATGCTTTTCTCCGCTATGTCAGTTTGTATCTTTCTGCTATAATAAGCCACACACGTGAGTGTACAGCTTTTCTGAGTCCTGTGGGTCCTTCCACAGCGAATCATTGAGCCAGAGAATTGTCTTGGGGACCCCTGCCACACAGAAGCATCAGTAGACATGTGCAAGAATATTTATGGCAGCTCTATTTGTAATTGCTTGAAACAGGCAAAATTTTGTTACTAGTTTTGCCTCAGTCTTAATGTGTTGGTTTTGATAGTTGTACTATGGCTATGTAAGATGTTAACATTAAGAGAAGCTGGGAAAGGGCATATAGGAACTCTCTGTGCTCTTTTTGCAACTGTTTGTTGAGTCTCAAATTATTTTAAAATAAAAATTGAAAAAATGAGAGAGTGAGTTTGGGTGCTTTTATATGCATAAGTTGGTTCTGGAAGCTCATAAAGAAACTCCATTGGTTGCATCTGGGGAAGGAAAATAGGGGCTAAGGATAGTTACATTTGATGCATTGGATCGCATCCATTTAGTCATCCGGTTTATAGATGTTTAATACCTCTTTAATTTAACCACTGCTCTTCATCTTTCAGCAAATCTAGCTCCATTTCTATATATAGTCTATCCTGGATTACTTCCTACTCCTTCAGTGCTGTTACCCTGGTTCCTGTTGTTACTGACTTTGGAATTAAATGTTGGTTTGAACCACAGCCTCTCTGTTTGCTAATTTTATTACCTTGAGTAAGTTATTTATCCTTGCTCCAACTCTTAGTTTCCTATTAGAAAAATGGGGATAATAATATCTGACTCATGGGGTGTGAGGATTAAATGAGATAATGTCTGTAATGTTCTTTGCACAATGTTTGACACATTCAGTAAAAGGTAGCCATTAATGATTAATTTTAGTAGTTACCTCATTCCAGATGGTGTATTTTATCTCTCTTCTCCTAATATATTTTTTCACAAGGCCTCAAGCTCCTCAAAAAGGAAAATCCTGTCTTACTCACTATCATGTCCCTGTAGCTGTTTTGTTGATGGGTATTGTTACTGTCTGGACCCTCCTCTACCTGGCTAACTCATTCTTTTGGATCTCAGACTTTCTCTTTTCCTTTTTAACACCACTCTCAGCAATTGTGTACAAAACTCTGTACTAGGCACTGTGAGATCATAAAGATGAATAAAACATAGTCTTTGCCCTGAAGGCTCTATAAATAATAAGTTTAGGAGACAAATAGCTTTCTGTGGCATAATGGAGAATGAAATAAGTATCTTGTCTACTGTTCTTTTTCTGTTTCCAACAGATATAAGTAGCTTGGTATCCACTTCTCTGTCCTTTCTTGGGACTGTAGATTACACACAGAGAAATAAAGGCAGGTAGCATAGATCTTCATAAGCTCTAGTTAAATTCTTTATTATGTCTAACCTTGCTGTCTATTCTTATTCAGAGAGTGCTTGTTTAGAGATACAGTGGTTAAACTGATCAAGCACAAGCATAATTCCAATGTTGTTGCTAAAAAAAAAATGAAAGTAAGTTGCTGCTCTTAGTCTTTAGATTTACTTTACATATAGTACACAGTGCCTAGATGTGTTTGTAAAATTTTCCAGTTGAAGGTTGTTGCTGATGGCAAATTTCAATTCTCAAGTGAGAAGAGGGATGCAGAGAAATGCAGTGATTTATCTAAGATTGTTCCAGAAGCAATTGCATAATTGAGTATTATCAATTGCTACTTCTCTCCTGGATTATTATTACAATGTCTTAATTGGCCTGGTTATCTTTTTTCCCCCCATAGAGACATACTATTGACCTTAAACAAACAGACAGATATGGTTTTTATTCTGGAACAACAAAGAATTGTGCTTCAAGATATGCTGTTTAATCGCAAACAGCAAACATTCTTTTATAGAGAAAAGGGGAGTTCAGGGGGCTGCTATAAACAAGTAGTCCATTGGAGGAAACTGGGTATTTTAAGGTTAGTGGCTTTTCATTGGCTGAGTGGTTGCTGGGTGAAGAGATTGCCCTTCTTCCTGTTGGGGTAGTAGAGCAGAAAGACATCTTCCTGCCGTAACCGGTTTGGCTCAGTGGATAGAGCATCAGCCTGCGGACTGAAGGGTCCCAGGTTCGATTCCGGTCAAGGGCACGCACCTTGGTTGCGGGCACATCCCCAGTAGGAGGTGTGCAGGAGGCAGCTGATCGGTGTTTCTAACTCTCTATCTCCCTTCCTCTCTGTAAAAAATCAATAAAATATATTTTAAAAAAAAAGACATCTTCCTGTTGAAATGGGAAGTATGTCTCTTCGTGTTTGGGGTAGTTGATGACAAGTGGTAGAGTGTGCAGAGTAGAGCCCCACAGGCCCTCTGAACTCCAATTTAAATAAGGTTTCTTTTTATTAATCTTCACAATATTACTGCTACATAATTTTCCCAGAGTCTGTCTCTCAACACATCCTCTGCTCAGAAGCATTGCATGGTACCATATTTCTTACAGAATATATCTACTAGACTTTAATCACTATGAGGGCAGAGAACTTATCTGTTTGTTCACACTTGTATCCTTTGCATCTAGGAGAGTTCATGGCACATAATAGTTATTTCAGTTAAAATTCATTAAATGATTAAGACTAAATTCCTGATATGATGTTCATGGTTCGCTTCCATCTTGCTCCAACCTACTCTTCCTATCATTTTTCCTCTTCTGTGCAGGCTGCTGGTCTGTCTGTTCCTTTTTATGTTTATTCTAGCTGTGGATGTCCTTTCCTTTCATATATCCCTTTCTAAATTTTACCCTTCTTTCATGTCTGACCGCTCAAGTTTTGTCTCTTTCCTGAGATTTTGGGTCTGCTCTATTTTACCTTTCTTTGTAGTACACACACGTTTTAGCCCCCACCAATTCTGTCTTCTTTTGTAGTATATATGGTCTTGATTTTAAAAAATTAATTTTATTGGGGTGACACTGGTTAATAGGATCACATAGGTTTCAAGTATACATTTCTATGATACAAGATCTGCGTGTACTGTGTGCCCCTCACCCAGAGTCAAACCATCTTCCCTCATATGTTAGGCCCCCTTTGCCCCCTACTTCCCCTCCAACCCTTTCCCTCTGGTAACCACCACACTGCTGTCTGTATCCACGAATTTCAGTTTTATATCCCACAATATGAGTGAAATCATCTGGTTCTTAGCATTTTCTGAGAAACTTATTTGGTCTTAATTTCTAAACTAGAACTTTAATCATTTATTGCCTTGCAGTGTCATTTTATTTTATTTTATTTTTAAAAATATATTTTTATTGATTTCAGAGAGGAGGGGAGAGGGAGTGAGAGATAGAAACATCAATGATGAGAGAGAATCATTGATCGGCTGCTTCCTGTACATCCCCTACTGGGGCTTGAGCCTGCAACCCGGCATGTGCCCTTAGCTGGAATCAAACCTGGACCCTTCAGTCCACAGGTGGACGCTCTATCCACTGAGCCAAACCAGCTAGGGCTGCAGTGTCAGTTTAAATTTTGATCTCCTTAGTTTATTAGAAAGCTCCCTCAAAACAGAACTGTCTTTTATGCCTCCTCCATAGCTGCCTACATTGAATAGTGTCCATGTTGAATAGTGTCCTGTATTGAATAAATGTCTAGTACATATTTGCAGAATGATTGCATCACTTTTTCTAGTTATACAATGTCTGAAATGCATACTTAACTAAGTGCCTACTTCAATTCTAATACTTCTTAAAGGGAAAACATTCCAACATTCATTCTAAAAAGTGAAAAGATATTTAGAAGCTAAACTTTGGTGTCTCTCTCCCTTCTCTTTCCTTCTTCTTTAAAATTAAATGGAGAGGCTTTGTTGATAATTTGAAAGCTCTGAACCTTTGATTGAGTATGATGCATAAACTTGGTGTGAGATTTTATATAAAGAGCTGTGACCATCAAGCTGGGATTGTAACATCAGTGCTCTGTATATACTATTAATATAATGCCTTGTCTATAAGTTTAACGGTGTCACATGATATTATACTTATGATTTCTAACTTATCAAAAAAAAAAAACCGGGGCAGAGAAATTGGATCTGTGTTTAATGGAATTGACTAACAGCTCACTGTTTAATTAAATTCAAATAAACAATTTGAAATACAACCTTGACTGTATGAGAGATTGGTCAAAGGACACTATCTTATGCTTTTTAATCAAAGACAAAGACTGTTTCTTTGGTTAATACTGTTGTATGCTCTGTGTCTTTCTTAAATATGCCCATTGAGTTAATACACTGATCTTCCAAGTATATGTTTTTTATTTTACTTTTTTTCCTTTTAAATATATTTTTATTGTTGATAGTATTACAGATATCTCCCATTCCCCTGCTTTACCCCCCTCTTCCCAGCCACAACCCCCCCCCCCAGTCTTCACTACTCTATTGCCCATGTCCATACGCTATGCATATCTATAATAATAAAAGTGTAGTATGCTAATTAGACTGGACGTCCTTTCGGACATCCTTCTGGACGACCTGGACGAAGCCGGGCTGCGAGGGAAGCCCTGGCCCCGGTGCCAGAGGGAAGCTGGTGCCGGGGGTGAGCGGTGTGGGGGGAGGGAGGAAAGCCTACTCTTGCATAAATTTCTTGCATCGGGCCTCTACTAAGTATATAAGTTCTTTGTGTTTTTTATTTTATACTTTAAAAAGCTTAGTCTTTAAAAAAGAATATTTTATTTTGTTTTGAGCTTAATTTTTGAGGAGCTTAATTCTTTGACATCCTAAATCTTGACTTCTTTTTGAAAGCTTTCAGTCTTATTATTTTTGCTTTTTTTTATCATTTTATTCAGTCAGTAAATTTATTTCTCCGATAAATTTATAATTTTAATAGAGTTTAAAGCCCTGGGCAATGTTTTAGTCTTAAAACAGAAACAACTTCACTGCAGTTAGAATATTTTCCTTTATTGAGTATAAGAATTGAAGTAGGTACTTCACTTTGTAAGAGTTGAAAATATTTCCCAAACATTTAAGAGTCTAGGGAAATAAAAAGAGTCAAGGAAAACCCGTAACAGGAATGTTTTAAAGGTTTTATCTGCCTTCCAATACAACTAAGATAATTTATAATAGAGGATATTAAAAGTTAGCTATTTCATCCTGTGTGGCTCAGTTGGTTGGGCGTCGTCACATGCACTGAAAAGTCACTGGTTCCATCCTGGTCAGAGCACATGCTGGGGTTGTGACCTTGATCCCCAGTAGAGGGCATGCAGGAGGCAACCTATCATTGTTTCTCACATCATTGTTTCTCTCTTTCCCTCTCCCTCTTCCTGTCTAAAATCAACAAAAAATATTTAAAATAAAAGTTAGATATTTATCACTTGAACAGTTTGTTCCCTCTCCATTTTTGCCTTCTGATTATCCTTGATATTGAAAAATATATAATCATCAATTTTATTTTTTCCTATTTGTTTTGATTCTCTTACTGTTGATTCAGTCCCTACTGGGCAATGTCTTGTTAAAACATTCAAATAAAATGGTAGCTCTTTAATCCCAAGACTGTTTTGATGGTTATAGGAGAGAAAAGTGTTGTGGTTAGAAAGAGAGCGAGGACTCTTGTTCTTATCTTTAGTAGTTCGCAAAACTGGCCTCCTTGTAAAATTACCATTTTGATTACTAATGATTTTTTAAAAATTAAGAGAGAGGAAGGCAGAGAGAGACAAACATCCATGTGAGAGAGAAACATCAATCAGTTGCCTCCTGATTGGGCCCACAACCCGGCCATGTGCCCTGACTGGAATGGAGCCGGCAACCCTCCCCTGCATGGGACAATGCTCAACCAACAGCCACACAGACCAGGACTAATGATTGTTTGTTTTTAAATTAAAAAAAAAATGTATTGATTTGATAGAGAGGGAGGAAGGGAAAGAGAAAGAGAAACATCGATTTGTTGTTCACTTATTTATGCACTCATTGGTTGCCTCTTGTATGTGCCCAGATTGGAGATCAAAGCCAAAACCTTGGCATATGCTCTAACCATCCGGCCAGGGCTCATGATTGGGTTTTGAAGGCCCTTTTAAGATCAGGGACCTTAGTATCTCAAAGTTTGTGTTGTTTTACTGACAAATGTAAGTAGTTGTTGAAATTGTTCTAGTTTATGTAAATAACTTACAGTCTTAAAAGGCTGTTAATAAATAGCTGAATCTTACTGAATACTTACTTTAAAAAAAAACTTTTATTTCAGAGAGGAAGGGAGAAGGAGAGAAATATAGAAACATTAGCGATGAGAGAATCATTGTTAGGCTGCCTCCCACATGCCCCACACTGGGGATTGAGCCTGCAACCCAGGCATGTGCCCTTGACCAGAATCGAACCTGGGACCCTTCAGTCTGCAGGCCGACGCTCTTTCCACTGAGCCAAACTGGCTAGGGCTTGAATACTTACTTTTGTCCCAGGTATTGCAGTGGGTACGTTTCAAACATTTTTAAATACTTTAAAGACTTTGTGAGGTAGGTAATATTATTCCTGTTTTATAGATGAAGAAATTGAGGCCTATTAGGGTTAAATAACTTTCCCAGAATCACATGGCTAGTAAGTGGAAGGGGTAGGGTTTGAACTCAGAGCTGTTTGATTCCAGTGTACATGTTCATATTCACACTGGACACTGCTTCCCAGTGCAGAAGTCAGTACTGTTCTGCTCCTTTGCTTCTTATTGACTAAAGTTATTCAATACTCAGAAGTCTGTCTTCTAATCCCTTTTCAGTGAAAAGTTTCACACCTTGCCTTATGATTTTTTTTTTTTTTGCTGTTGCTTCTGTGGTGGTTATCAGTATTTCAAGTAAAAGAAATACTTGAATACTTGTAGCTTCGATTGCATTTTCACTTGCATAGAAATCCTATGTGTATGTTAAGATTATAATTAATGTCTTTTATCTGCCAGTCAACATGCTGAAGATTTTGTTGGGTGTCTGTCTTCTTATGCTGAAATTGGCAAACTTGTAGCTTAAGGCCTGTGATAAGTATGCTGTTTTAGGAAAATAATTACTAAATACTTGTACTTTGGACCTGTTCTGGGGAACATCTGAAGTATAGACAACCTCCTAGGATTCTGCTTTGAGGTTTAATTAAGACTCAGTCTATGCTGTGACTGGACAGGAGACTTTTAGTTTCTTGGCACTCCTAGATGTGTCCATAAAATTGGCTGTTTGTGAGTTTAATTAAAAGTCCCTAGGAACTTATAACCTAAGGTAGTTTTTATAAGCATCATGTTCAAAGGATCTTTGGCATATATATTTGAGGGAGGGACAGTTCTGACATGAACTGGAAAGTGATGCTTGCAGTTAGGTGGACCATAGTGCAGTATTTTAAAGAAATACTGGAAATGTTACAGTGTGAAAAGGTGTGCTTTTTTTTAATGCGCCTTGGTTAAAGTTACTAAAATTGGTTTCATTTCTTAGCTTATATTGTAGTGGATCTTTTTTGTTTTCCTTGTGATCTTTAGTTTACTGGGTTGTCCAATAACATGAGATGACCTTCCCTACAGCCTTAGACATGATAGTTCTATGCCCATCAATAGACCTCTCCCCTCACTTTCTCTTCCATCTTTGGGAATCATGTTTTTAAAAGTGAACATTATACAGACGCAGCATGATCCACTAGAAAGTACCCAGAATTTTACGTCAGAAGGTGAGTTTCAGTACCGAGTGTATTTCAGTTGGCTATGTGATCATGGACCAGTCACTTCTCCTTTCTCAGCCTCAGTATCCTTATCTGTAGAAAGGGGATAAAAGGTCCTGCCTCATGAAGACATTATTATTGCTAATAATAATAGTAGATGAATAATAGTAAATACATATTGCTAGATTGCTAACCTTTATAGACGTTTTTACAGTTTGCAAAGCACTTTTATATAATAATTTTATAGGAAAATAAATATATCTAGATATACACATGTATATACAGGGTATCCAAAAAAAGTATACACACTTTAATAGCTGATAGCTCAATTTTGAAAATGAAATGTATTTTAATAAACACTGCCTTTATAATTATTCAAAGTGAGTATATACATTTTTGGGGGGATACCTTATATATACAGTCGGCCCTCCATATCCACAGGTTCTGCATCTGTGGATTCAACCAACCTGGGATTAAAAATATTTGGAAAAAACCAACAATGTTATGTTGTTGTTGGTATGTACTGTGTACTTAGGCCTACCATGGTTGCATCTGTACTGAACATGTACAGACTTTTTTTTCTTGTCATTATTCCCTAAGCAATACAGTATAAAAACTATTTACATAGCATTTACATTGTAATAGGTGTTTTAAGTAACCTTGAGATGATATAAAGTATACGGGAGGATGTGTATAGGTTAACTGCAAACATTATGCCATTTTATATAAAGGATTTGAACATCCTTAGATTTTGGTATCTGCAAGGGGTCCTGGACCAATCCCCCATAGATACTGAGGACGACTATACCTATTCCTATACCTATACCTATACCTATACCTATACCTATACCTATACCTATACCTACTAATATACCTATACCTATCTATCTATATCTATAATGTGACATATATGTATGAGAGCACTTCATAAATTCTGAAGTACTATGTGAATATTAGTTAATATTTTTATAATCAACTGAACCTGAATTAGTCACTAATTTCAGCTTTAGTTATTTGAATGATAAATGAGGTTTTGTTTTCCCCCTAAATTCAGATAATGAACTTTTATTTCGCTAAAATAAAAGTTTTGGAATGTTTTCTGTTAAGATTTATTTTTAAATTAAATTCAGTAACATCTATATTATTCTTATTGTTTAAAGAGAAATAGATATATTGGCTCAGTATAAATCATGAGTGGTCAGGAGTACTTGGGGACTAGTATCATTTTGGAGAGCTACAGTGAGGTTCCTGCTCCATTAAGAGTAAGTTTATCACTTAGTAATAAATCAACATGATTATTTCAGAATAAATATTTAGGAACTTTATGTTTACAAAGTGCCCTGCAGTTGTTAATTAGCCTACACCAGTGTTTATCTCTTTATGTTGTGCAGGATTTCCAGACACTGTTGCAATGACTTATTCTAACTCTGGAGTTAGTTGATATTTGTCTGTATAATATAAGGGATCTTCAGAGATTATTTGATTGTTCAATTGCACCAGCATTTTCCCAGAGAAATTATTCTGGAAAATTCCAGAAAAAATGATAAAACCTTTTCTCTTTATTTGTTTCAGAATCTCACAGTTTCTAGGACCTGGAAGTTCTAAAGTGAAACCTAAATATTTCCATTCAGAAGTTAAATAGCTAATATTTTTAGAGTAACCACTATTTAAGGCATTTTGTAATGAAATAGTCTTTGCCTTGAAGACTCTATTATGTTCTATTAGTGGAGAAAGACATATATTTAGGAAAAGATCAGCATGATATAAGGTAGTACGTAGAGTTAAGTAAGTGGTTGTGGCAGGTACTGCTCATAGCCTCCCCCGTACTCATTTCCATCTTCCCCTTGCTAATAGAACCCTGATAGTGTGTTAGTGACAGTGTGCCCACCTTAATCAAAAGTTTGTGGCAATCATTCCACCTATTTCCCAGGTTGTTCTGCAGTGGCAGGTGGGCCATGGACACAGTGCTGGCCAATGATACCTGTTTTAGTTCTGTACCACTGTTTAATAAATCATTCTAAAATGTCGTGACTTAAAACAATTACCACTTATTATTTATCATATATTATTTCTCATCTGGGCCTGGAATTCAGATAAAGCCAGTGGGAACAGATTGTTTCTATTCCATGATATCTGAGGCCTCAAAGACTTAAAGCCTGGGGCCTGGAATTGCATGAAGGCTGGCAGTTAATGCTTGTGTCTTCTGGAGTCCTGCTAGAACAGTCACTCATGGTTTCAACGTGGTCTTTTGGGTTTAAAGGGTTTCTTGAGAGAGAGTCCCAGATGGAAGCTGCCTCAGAAGTCCCATGGCATTACTTCAGGGTTACTCTGTCACACACACCCTCCCAGATTCAAAGGAAGAGAATCTGACTTCTCAGTTGGAGTATTTATCACATTGTAAAAGGAACATGTGGGATGGGATAAATATATTGGTGTGATCATCTTTTAAAAATGCAGTTTGCCACACATTTACAGGAAGACTTATTAGTAGTGAGGGGAAAGCTACTAAGAAAGCTTTTATTTCCCAGGTGAAAGGGAAGTGATATTTCTGGCATGGTCCTTTGTTGTTTATTCTGTCGTTCTGGCTTGGAGGAGCAGCAATCACCTTGTGCCCATGATGTGACAGACCAATATGCTAAGGGTGTTGACATCATTGGATGTCAACCCTGGACTCTTTGCTTGCAGACTTTCTCTTCTATGAGGCAAATAAATACCTGTTTATTTAAATTACTATTGTAAGGTGTGTTTTTTTTAAATAACCATGACCAAATCTCATGGTTTTCAACCTTGAGCATGCTTAGGAATCACCTGGATGGCCTCCTAGGGGTGACTTAAAGGGAGAAAAGGAACGTGGGATAGATAAGATTTGGACAGTTAGGATGAGGGAAGCAATTTAAATATCACAAATGGTTTGAGCCAATATATGCAGGCAGAAAAAATGTAAAGACTTTTTTCATAACTCTGAGGCTTTACTCTTTGACCAATATTTCCCCATTTTGCCTACCCCACCCCTGCTAACCACCATTCTACTCTTCCTATGAGTTTGACTTTTTGTTTTTAAAGATTCCACATATACTAGTAAGTGGATCATTGTCTTTCTCTGTTTGACTTATTTCACTCAACATAATGTCCTCCAGGTTCATCCATTTTGTCCCAAATGACAGAATTTCCCCCTTTCTAAAGACTGAATAATACTCCTGTGTGTGTGTGTGTGTGTGTGTGTGTGTGTGTGTGTCACATCTTTATCCATTCATCATTTGATAGACACTTTGATTGTTTCTATAGCTTGGCTATTGTGAATAATAATACTCTTAAATTTCTATATTTCACTAGATTTGTGTAGTGGCATATTTGTGCAGTGACTTGAATTAGGTACCAATTAGAATTCAGGTTGAAAAGCATAGATCTACATCTGAAGATAGCCTTGTGTAGTAATTTATATTGTGCATTACAGACCTGGAAATAGTGAGCCCAATCTGTGAAATGATCACATTCCTTTAGGATTACTAGTTTAAACAAAAAATGTCTCATCTGTTAGTGAATTATAACTGAGATGTTTGCCAAGTTTTTCCTAGCAGCAACTGTTGTGCAAGCTATGAGCCCACATAGTTGACTCCAGCCTTTGCTTTCTGTTGACTATCAAGGAGTGCTTCTTACAGAGTAATTGCATTTCCTGTGTCTCAGAGCACCATGAGGTAGAGCAGCATTAAGGATCAGATCACATGGCCCACGTTTTTGGTCTTGCTTTCAGGGATCTCTGCTGCAGTTTATGCGACCCTGATTTTTGTTTAAACTAAGTAGTACATGTTTGGCATTTGTGACATATGTGGCTAAGTCTTTTTTAGACATTTTTCTCCACAAGTTATTCTATATTATTAGAGGGAAGTGTTATTTTTAAAGCGGCCTTATCCTATTAATAAAAGCCTATGTGGTCATTACGCCCTCACACCATGATGCCCTCACGCGGCAACAGGCGATCACCAGGAGCTGCGTGCGCAGGGGGGTGTGCGCAGGTGGGTGGGGCTGCATGCACGTGTGGGTACGCGGGGGCTTGACTCTGTGTGGGCAGCGAGGAGTCGGGACCGTGGCTCTGCACAGTGAGGCCTGGGGGTCCCGTGGCTCTGCGCAGTGCGGAGGTGGGACCCCTGGCTCCAACCTACCTCTTTGGGGCAATCCATTGAGGAGCCCTAGATGGGTGGGCAGGGCCTGCCTCTTTGGGGCGATCGATTGCAGGGCTCTCACACTGTGAGAGGGCACAGGCCAGGCTGGGGGGACCCCTCCCCCCCCCCCCGAGTGCATGAATTTTGTGCACCGGGCCTCTAGTCTATAATAATAAAAGCGTAATATGCAAATTGACCAAATGGCTGAACAGTGGAATGACCGTCTGGACGACCTTCTGACAAAGCTGGGGCTGCAAAGGCCTACTCTTGCATGAATTTTGTGCATCAGGCCTCTAGTTGAGGTATAATTTACATAACATAAAGTTCACCCTGAGAGGAAGTTTTGCTTCCATGCAAAGATTGATAGATTCATGACCAAAGCCCACACTTCTTCAGTCATTCACTTATTCATTTATTTATCCTACAGTATGAATTTATTTCTTACTTTACTGCTAGGCTACCATGTATCCTGTTGTCATTATTATTCTTATTATGCTATAACTTTATAGATTTGAAATTATTAACTTCTCATTTTGGATTGACAAAAGTATTTTGAAATTATTTTTATAGTTATACTCAAATATGAATAAATGCTAATAGATGAAGGAGCTTAGAAAGCCATCGTATAGAATGAGTTTTAAATGCTATAAGCCATCTTATAGTAAAGATTTTAAATATGTACCAATATAGTAGAATTTCTAAAATCAGGAAAAGTTGCTACAGTAGATTCTGAACAAAATGATAGCTTTGATGGGAGGAAAACATTTACTTATATTGGATATTGTTTACTGCCTGCTAAGCATCGTTTCTCTTTCTTTCATCCTAATGACCCAGATATTTTTTTCTGTAACTAGTAAGAATCAGGAAACTTGAACTCACCCTCAGTTCAGAGATAGGCCTTTTTGGCCCAAGGGTTATCTATTCTCCTTTGCCAGTCAGTGGTTCAGGCATGAGCACATGACCTAATTCCGGCAACTAGGATATAAGAAAAGTCTTTTAAGCTTCTAGGAATGCTCTTCCTTGCACTTAGAAGAGATCCATAGGAAGACACTTTGTATCTTCTGCAGGACATGATCAAGGAAGCAATGTAGGCCTGGTTATTGTCAGCCATACTGTTTCCAAGAAGGTGGAGCCAAGGTTAGGATGAAGCTGACATTTTAAAAATTTAACTATTTCTTAAAACTTATTTACTGATTTTAGTGAGGGGGAAGAGAAAGAGAGAGAGAGAGAGAGAGAGAGAGAGAGAGAAAGAAGTTTATTGTTCCACTTATTTATGCATTCATTGGCTGATTCTTTTATATGCCCTGACCTGGATTGAACTTACAACCTTGGTATATTGGGACAATGCTCTAACCAGTTGTGAAGCTGACATTTTGGATGGTAGAGCAGAGAGATAGAAAAGCTATGGGCCCTTGATGACATTTTTGAACAGTCTTTTCTCTAAGTTTTCAGATATGTTAATCTGTGTATTTCCTTGTGGTTTAAGTACTTGGTACTGAAATTGTGGTTCATTTACTGGCACATCAGCATCACTGTGAGCCCATTAGAAAGGATTTTTGTCCCAATCTGGGTCCTACAGAATCAGAATCTCCATTATAATAAGATCCCCAGATGATGTACATGCACAAAAAAGCTGGAGAAGTGTTATTTTAAGCCACTTTGAATTGAGTTTTTATTTACTTAAAAATGAAAGCATTTTGATATGACATCCTAGAGTTTTTTCTCCGAGTTAAACTTCCTTCAAGCCTGTCTTATAGAAATAATGGGGGGAGGCACCATTTCTGATTATAATGGAAACAGCATAGATTGGATCATGGTAGAGTTTTAAAAATTCTCATCACGCTTTGACTGATGTATGGTTTTTTATTTTTTGTTTTGTTTTGTGTTCTTTTTTTTTTTTTGGTTGTTTTCTATAGTTATTTTAAGATGAAACCTAAAGCTATAGTCCTTACTACTTGTGGTCACAAAGACCCTGATGTTATTTTTGGCAAGTCAGGAGATGTGAGCTTAGCAGTGCTGGCTGAAAGCCAGCTTTGAGAGTTGCATTTTATCTCCCTTGGGATTACTCCTTCTCATTCTCTTCTCAGCTCCATTCTCTTTCAAGTAAGTCTGTACTGTATTTCTCTTCCAGAACCATTAATCTCTGGGGAGGGACTCTTGTAAACTGCTGACTTTTAGACCAGATGTGTGTTTTGGTCACATGAATAGAGAAGAGAATTTTGTTCCCCTACTGTACATTGTAAATTATCTGAGTATATGAGGGTTAAAGATAACATGAATAAATTAAATCCTGTAGCAATCTAGGAATTTCATCTGTGAATCCCCCCCAAGTTTTTATAGTTAGATGCAACATTCCAAAACAGCAAAACATATAATAAAATCCTTGTTTTCCCGTTTTCTAAAGGTCTTCCTGAGCCTGTGGCAGGATACACTGAATGATTTGATTCACACATTAGATTATCATCTTTATAACTAATTGAGAAGGAACTGTGTCCATGGTATGCTTTAAAGTGAGGATTACCAAGAGTCAGAAAGACTTAGCTCTAAAAGGAGTGCTCCTAAGGGAAATGCAACTCTGCTGATTGATTTTTATCATTGTTATTTGTTGAGTTTTTAGTATGTGCTAGGCATTATGCTAATTACTCTGAAAATTTATCTCTGATCCTAAAAAGTAAATAACTTTATCCCCATTTTAGACACGATAAAATTGAAGCTAGAAAGGTTAAATAATACTCCCAAGACCATGTAGTTGGACCCAGGACTGGTGCTCCTGAGCCCACACAGGCCCATAAGGAGCTCTCTACTGAATGGGACACTGGCATGTAAACAGCTCCTGTACAATGTGAGATGAAGTAAAATTTAAAAATAGAGATACAGATGGCATTTAGTGAACATAGAGGAAGAGGGAATTAATTCTGACCAGGAAGATGAGGAAAAAATAATTTATCTCCCTTCTTATTTCTATAGTTCCTTAATAGGCTCCTCCTAATTTCTCTCATTCTGTTAATGGTATCACCATTTTTTTCAGTAATCAAAGCTCAAAACCTTTGATGTTTTAATTTTCTTTATATTCTCACATTTCAGCAATCTGTAAAGCCTTTTAGTTCTTTTTATTTATTTATTTTTTTTATTTTTTTTATTTTTTTTTATTTTTATTTTTTTTGGTATAGCAACGGTGGAGATTGATTGAAGAACAAGTACAGACTCCCACGTGGGGAGGGGAAAGAGTCTCCTTATTTAAACATTTTAATATATTTTATTGATTTTTTTACAGAGAGGAAGAGAGAGGGATAGAGAGTTAGAAACATCGATGAGAGAGAAACATCGATCAGCTGCTTCCTGCACACCTCCTACTGGGGATGTGCCTGCAACCAAGGTACATGCCCTTGACTGGAATCGAACCTGGGACCTTTCAGTCCCGCAGGGCGATGCTCTATCCACTGAGCCAAACCGGTTAGGGCAGCCTTTTAGTTCTTAATCGAGTTTCTAATTATCTCCTCCTGTCCCATTCACACTGCTAATCCTAGTTTTATCCATCACTAGGTCAGTAGTTATTAATCCGAGGTGCACCTAAGATTCATCTAATGGTGCTTTGTCAATGTAGAGATTTGATTCGTTAGTTCAAGGTCACAGGTGATTCTGCTGCACATCAGAGCTGAGAACTGCTTACCTAGGGAAGTGGTCTTCAAAATTTGATCTGGGGACTCATGGTGGGACTGGGAGTACAAAGTGATAACTATTTTTATAGTTTTATTAAGTTGTTATTTGCCTTTTTCACTGTGTTGACATTTGTGCTGATGGTGAAAAGCCAATGATGGTTAAATTTGTAGTGCCTTACACAAATGAAGGCGGTGGTACCAAATTATATTGTAATGAATGCATTCTTTGTGGCCATACGCTTGTGGAGTTTTGCTAAGGATGTTCTTAATGACTTGGTAATAATTATTAATGCCATTGAATCTTGCCCCTTGAGTACTTGTTTTGTTATTATTCTGTTTGATGAGGGAAATACTCATAAAGCCTTGTGTGCTCTGAAACAGGGGGGTTGTCTCGAGGAGAAGCGCTTTTGCAGTTGTTTGTGAACTAAACTAGCTGTGTTTTGTTTGTTTTTTCTTCATGGGACACCATTTTTGTTTGGAAAAAACAAAGACTGGTAGACAAACTATGGTTATTCAGACTTTGATATTTGACAAAAATTTCCCCCCAAATGAACAAGAAGACTTTTATCATTGCTAATGATAAAATTTAAGCTTTCAAACAAAAATGAAAATGTGGAAAACTTCCCAATACTTAGTGACTTTTCCGATGAGATTGGTGGTGTTTGGAATGTGTTAACATTGGGAAGATCTTCACAACAAACAGATTCTACGTGGTCCGTGCATGGGATTGTAAAATCATTCAAAGTGCAGGCAGAACCATGGATTTCAATGTAATAGGAAGTTCGTTGATCCAAGTTGCAAGTTACCTCTAAAAAATGACCACTTGAGTTTCTCAAGGACAAATAGCCATAATTATCTGAAAAAGCCATTGAAGCACTTCTTTTTCCACCCATGTATCTGTGTGAGGCCAGATTATCTTCAGATACTTCAACCAAAACTATACATTGCAACAGATTGCAGAGGTAGGTATAAAAATCTAACTGTCTTGTATTGTGATTTGTAGACATATAAAACAGTGCCATTCTTTTCATGATTTTTTTTGAAAATACAGTTATTTTTCACAACAATGTGTTGTTTAAATTAAAATACAAAGAGTTTATTATTGTTACCTTAAAATAAATGAATAGATAAGTATTTAAGCACTTAATTCATTTTAATTTCTAATGTGGCACATATGGATGGAAAAGGGGCTGTGCAATAAATCTAACCAAAAGTAACCTCACAGAGTGATCTGATCATACATTCCTTACTGGGCAGGTCATGGTGGGTTGTCACTCCCCAGGCGTACAAAAGGTTTATCAAGCCATGTCCATTGTTCTTGTGCATTTAGACCAGCAATTTTTAACTGGTGTGTCGCAGGAAATTTTAAAACATGCAATGCCTGACTATTTAGTCAGAGGCACTGACCTCTTTTCCCTTCGATTGTCAAACGAAAAAATGAGAACAGTCAACAAAACAATAGCCATTCAGTGTGAATGAATAAAATTATACCTATATTTTCGGTAGATCAGCAAAAAATATATATTTTTTGCAGAACTTTGGTATTTAGTGTATGTGTGCCATAAGATGAAAAAGGTTGCAAATCGCTGACTAGGTTAACACACATTTGAAATGCTTCTTTTTTAGACCCCTTGGAAGCATAGCCATCTTCAAGAGAGTACATAATCTTGTGAACCACCTGTAATTCAACCATAGAGATTTCCCTGCGTTGCTTTCCCTCAGGTTCACATAATCGTCCTCGTGTCCCTCCCTAACTCCAGATGTGTAAAAGAAACTAAAATTTTCATTCTCTGGAGCATTTGATCTTGCTTCCTGGCATGTCATCGGTTTGGCTCAAATAAACTCTTACAAAAATTCTCTTCAGGTTTGGATGTTTCTTACGTCGACACAGATATCAATGAGTATAACCCTCATATAGAAACGCTCTTTGGGTCCTGGCCGGTGTGGCTCAGTTGGTTGGGCGTCATTCCGTGCACTGAAAGGTTGCAGGCTTAATTCCTGGTCAGGGCACATACCCGGCTTTTGGGCTCAATCCCCAGTAGGGGGCATGCAGGAAGCAACTGATCGATGTTTTGCTTTCACATTGGTGTTTCTCTCTCTCTCCCTTCTTCTCTCTCTTAAAAAAAAATCAATAAAAACATCTTTTAAAAAAGCTCTTTGGGAACCTCAATAATTTTTAAGAGTGTAAAGGGGTCTGTAGTGGGCTGAGTGTCCCCCAAAAATATATGTTCAAGTTCTAATCCCTGCTCCCTGTGAATGTGACTTTATTTGGAGATAGCATCTTGGCAGATATATTTAAGTTAAAATGAGGTTATAGTGCCAAGGACTGGCCAGGCGCCACCTGAAGCTGGGAAGAGGCAAGGAAGGATTCTCCTTAGAAGCTTCAGAAGAAGTGTGGCCCTGCCAATACCTTGATTTCAAACTTCTGGCCTCCAGAACTGTGAGAGGATACATTTCTGTTGCGTTAAGCCACCCCATTTATGGTACTTTGTTTTGGTAGCCTTAGGAAACTAATACAGGGTCTTGAGACCAAAAGGTTTGAGAATCTTTAAACTAGGCTATGATAATTATTTACCCATCTCTCTCTTCTTTCAGATTTTGTCCTGTCAGTATATGCTGCTCTCTTCTGCTAGATTACTTATCCTAAAACTCTTATGCTTCTGCTATTAAGAAAATATCAGGTTCTTTATTACCTGAAGTTCAAATGAAGCTCAAACTCTAAGTTTGCATTCAAAGCCATCTATAATCTGGCCCTAATATACTTTCCCACTGTATTTTCCACATTCCTTAAGATATACCCTTTGGAATACTTAGTTGAGTATGTCTTCATTGTGCATTCATTTACTTATTCACTCACCAGACAAAAATACCTGTCCTCATTAAGTTTTAACTCTAATACTGTGTTATCTAATATGATAAACACTAACCAGAGATGACTATTCACTTTAAATTAAATACACTTAAAACTAAAATTTAGTTCTTTAGTTTCAATAGCTAATTTCAAGTGTTTAATCGCCACCTGGGACTTAGTGGCTACTGTATTGGACAGCACAGATACCGATCATGACCACATTGTAAAAAGTTTGTTTAGATAGTGCTTTTCTTGTAAATAGTCCACTATCTTCACCTTGTCCCCAAATCACCTTGCATTTTCCTCCCTCTTCGGCACCCCTAATATGCCCTTTCCTGCACTGGCTCTCCCCGCCCCACCCTCTACCCTTTTTCTCCAATTCCCTGGCATGCTTTTCTTCATGTTAATTACCAAAATCAACCTTTGCTTCTGATTCAAATACTACTTCTTTTAAGATCACTCTAGCTCAGTGGTTCTCAACCTTCCTAATGCCGAGACCCTTTAATACAGTTCCTCATGTTGTGGTGACCCCCAACCATACAATTATTTTTGTTGCTACTTCATAACTAATTTTGCTACTGTTATGAATCATAATGTAAATATCTGATATGCAGGATGTATTTTCATTGTTACAAATTGAACACAATTAAAGCATAGTGATTAATCACAAAAACAATATGTAATTATATATTCAATATGTGTTTTCCGATGGTCTTAGGTGACCCCTGTGAAAGGGTCATTTGACTCCCAAAGGGGTCGAGACCCACAGGTTGAGAACCGCTGCTCTAGCTGGATATAATTCCTTAGTTCTATTTCTGTAACACTAATTTTGTTCTATGATATGTTTGCACTGAGCTGTATTCATCACCTGACATGTAGGATGGACAGGTATAGAGATGACCAAATGGACAGCTCCTACTAGCTGATTGAGAGTAGGAACCTTGTCTAATAGACTGTGGCAGATTTACCATCATCTTGTAGTAGTCTAACTTCAAGTGAGATTTAATCCAGAGGGTTCACATGATTCCATAAGGACTCGGTCTTCTTTCTCTTGATCTTTCTGTCCTACCTTCCTCAATGTTACCCTCATTCTCAGGGTCTACTTTTGGAAAATTGCTTTAGACCTATGTTGTCTCTTCTTTTTAGATCCTGCACACGTCCTTGAGGTTCATTCACATTGGACTAGCCTGGTCACCTGCCCACTGTGGATGGGGAATTCGTTGCTCCTGCTGGACCTGGTTGGCAGGCTTTCCCCCTATTGTTAGGGATGCAGCCCCTCCCCAAACACATGGGGCGTCTGGAGGGGTAGTTTTCCAGAAGAAATAGGGTATATTTATCAGAAGAAGGTGGGATTAGACACCAGTCAGACACAACTAGCAGATGTTTGCTGCAACACCTGAGTAAGGTTTACCAAGAGACTTGAGTTTAATAGTGAATAAAAAACATGGTGGTACTT
>NW_005871133.1:2339033-2394576 GCF_000147115.1 Myotis lucifugus
AATGCAAAAAAGTAATATTTCCTTTTGGAGCCCTGAAGCTTTTTTCTCTCTAGCCTCTTATTAAGGAGAATATGTAATTAGATGTTTGAATAGGAATAGAGTAAGTAGCCAAAACTTTTCAATAGTGCAGTTAAAATACATAATAGCATGTGTTTAAAGTAAATCTTTGGAGGGAAGATTGGAAAATCCTGGATAAAGTCATATATTATGTACCTCAAAGGCATGCCTTGCTAAGTAAAAGTGGGAGGAAGCAGTATGTATCCTAACAAGGGGTCAGGGGTTCTTACTTAGAAGTTTCTGTGGCAACATTGTTACCATCTTGGTAGTTGAAGATAGTTTCCAACTGCTTAATCTTTGGGATTTTGTGTTAAGTTAAATGCCATCACATTCTATACCTCACAGATTTGCATAAGCACTTTCCTCTGAATTTATACAAAGAATATTTTTTCTGTATTAGAAATATGACACCCCCCTGAAAATAACATCCCCACCCCGCCAAAACAACTTGGAAGTCTGCGGAGAATTCATCTCATTTTAATCAGACATGGATGAGGGGCAGTCTAACTTAAACATGTGGACTTTGGCCCCAGGCCAACATAGGTTCTAACCAGGTTTTTTAATGTTTTGGGTATGTGTCCTTACACAAGCTAATCTCTGTAGACCTCACTTCTCTCATATATAAAATAGTTATTCATTTATTCATTCCACAAATATTTAATATTAACCACCTTGTAGGTGTTGGGGATACTGATACAGAAAAACAATGATGATTTCTTTCTTGGTGCAGCTTATGTTATAGTGGGGGGGAGAAGCAATAAATAGAAATTGTGTGTTAAAGATAGTAATTACTGTAACAAAAGAGCAGGATCGGGGAGATATGGAATAAGGAAGAGCAGATTTAGGGTAGTCAGGGTTGGCATCATTGAGCAAAGACTTGACTGAGGTCTTCAAAGGCTCACTCTGGTTGCAGCCTTGAGGATAGACTGTAGGGGGTGACAGACACAAGCAGAGAGAATTGTTAGGAGGCTCTGATAGTAACGTAGGTGAGAGAGGATGGTGACTTGAAGCTACTGCTACTGAAGTAGCTCCTAACAATCTCAGCTACTGAAGATGGTGAGAAATGGTTGAATTCTGTATTCATTTGGGAGGTTCAGCCAATAGGATTTGTTGACGGTTTGGGTATGTTATGTGAAACTAGAAGAGGAGCCTGGACTTTTGTCCTGAGGAACTGGATGGATGGAATTGTTATTTACTGACAAGAGAAAGACTGTAGAGCAAGTTTTAGGAGGAAAAATCAGGAGTTCAGTCCTGTGTATATATTGAGTTTCAGATGTGTGTTAGGCATCTATCTAGGGATAATGACATTTACCTATAGCTTGATGGATAATAAAATATGGTGGATGTAAATCACTTAGCATAGTACTTGACAGAATTATCGCTGTGACACCAGAGAATATATTGTGACATGAAACAAGAATAATGGGTTGTAAAAGGGGTATTCAGAGCAAAAGAGCTCATATAATAGAACTTAAAAAATAATAGATTGAAAGATTGAGGAAATCTTCCAGAAAATAAAAGTCAAAGAGATGCAAAAATATTAGAGACATATTAGCAATGATAATCTGTGAAGGAGGTCTAACTCTTTGCTAATAGGGCTTTCAGAGAGACAGACCAAAGAAAGTAGAAGGAAAGAAATTATCAATGAAACAATACAAGAAAAATTTTCAGAACTGAAGGATATGAGTTTCTAAATTGGAAGTGCTAACCACTATGAGTGGGGGGAGAGGGGGCAGATACATTACCCGGACATTTCAGAGCAGTAGAGTAAAAACAAGTCACACAGAAACAGGGCTTGGCAGGGTGTCAACCTTTAAAAGTGACACTGGAAGCTAGCAGACGATTGAGATGTGCCTTGAAAGTTCTGAGAGAAATGATCACAAACATAGATTTCTATGCCTCTGAGGACAGAATAAAGGTATTTTTTTTAACATGCAGGTTCTCAAAAAATTTATTTCCTATACATCCTTCCTCAGGAAGTATTGAGGGATCAAAAAGAAAGGTGCAACATGAAAGAGACATGAAAAAGAAGACACGAAACCCAGAAAAATGGGGTAGAGCACTGGGGAGAGATGAAGGAAATTCCTAGGATGATGGTGAAAGAAAGTCCAGGATGACAGCTGGAAGCAGGTCTAGAGATGACCAGCACGGACTGGAGCAGGAGGATGTAAGATCCAGGGAAGGGGTCTCTAAGAAGGAAATTGAACTGAGACATGATGTATTTGACCATTCTGAGTTTCATAGTTTGTTTGTTTTTTGAGAACTGGGGCATAAACTGTTCCCAACTTAAAGGAGTTTACACTGCAGTGAGGGGTACACAAGTAAATAGGCAATTATGGTATCCTGTCAAGATTTGTGAAGTTTAGCACCCTGTTCCTAGACCCATCCATAGTTGGAATGGAGGCTTAGAAACTTAATATTTAGCTCCCTGAGCACCTGTAATTGAACTGGCAAACCAACAGCTTGGGGCTGACTGTTGGATTAACTGAGAAATAGTCCTGCCACACTTTAGAAAAGAAAGGTTTTTGTTTTTATTATTAGTTTTAAAAAATATTTTTATTGATTTCAGAGATGAAGGGAGAGGGAAAGAGAGATGGAAACAGCAATGATAAGAAAGAATCAATGATTGGCTGCCTCCTACAAGCCCCTTGCTGGGGATTGAGCCCACAACCCGAGCATGTGCCTGGAGTTTTGCCTCACAGATGGCTTCCCCCACTGGTCCCTGTTAGTGGTCCGTTCTTCATATGGTTGGGTGCACTTCTAGGCACCCCCTTTCTCCATCTTTCTTTTATTTCATGCTTCTGCCCTTGGATCGTTGGAACTGATAAGGCACTCTCATGTGCCCTCCTAGGGCTGCAGTCCTTTTCTTGTCAGGCAAGCTGCATATGCTACAACAGCGGTCGCCAACCTTTTGGACCTCACGGACCACCAGTGGTCTGCAGACCACTGCTTGGCGACCACTGCTCTACGGTCCTTTTTGGGGGTTTGGGCTTGTACTACTCTAGCTAGTCCTCTTCTTTCAGAGATCTCCAGACAATTATTTACATACTAGTGGCCCAGTGCACAGATTCGTGCACATTGAAAGGAAATTAATTAGAGGAAATATTATAATATTACTATTCGCCCTTTCTCTACAATAGAAGTGTCAGGTTGTGCCAATAGTTGGTCTTCAGACATATTCTGTTGATGCCGCTGCTCTTTCAGCTTCTGAATGTCAGCAAAAACAACCAAATTCATGATTGACAATGACAGATTGAAACACACGTGTGCAATTGGCACCAGTGAGAGCTTTATAGGTATCGCACATGCGTGAGTCAACGTTTATTTTTATAGCCAGTGCGCGTTGGACGTATGGGCCAGTCACTTAGCCTTTTATATATATAGATATCTCTTTGTTCAGGTGCTTATAGGTGCTCATTAAACAGCCAACTTGGGACCAAGTTGCCAGCCTCTCCTTGCAAACATCTTTGCCTCCAGTCTGTATGAGCAGCTCTTCTTGAAGTGCTCACTTAGTTAATGATGCCACCCGCAGGAATCCAGATTCCAGGCTCTCCCTTCCCTTGCCTTAGTCTGTCCTTAGGAGTGTTGGTTGAATGCACCACCAGTTTTGTTACTTCTTAAACCTTGGGGGAGATATCTGGACATAATTTTTGGTGCTTTCTCTCAGATTTGGCAGTTTGCCACTTCTTACTCTCAGCTGTGGGCTCTCATCATTGATTATGGGACAACAGGACAAGTGCCACTTAACATCTTATTAGGTTATGACCAAGTAAGTTTAGGAAACATTATTACAGGTAGTAGAAAATATAATCAGATTTGTATTTTATAGTGTTTAAAGTGTAATTAAAATAAAAGATCTCAATTGAATTGTACCTTTGCTAATTCTTTCAGACTCAACACAATTTGTGTGCTTTGGGGTAAGAAACTAAGTAAATATAGGTATATGACTATGAATCTTTGTAAGTGTCAACATTAGTAACTCCTGACAGCTTGGTTGTATATATGAAAATACATGGGTTCATGGTGTCTAATGCTGCCAAACTGGCCCAACAGAAGAACTGAAATTCATATATTACTGATTTCAGAGAGGAAGGGAGGAGAGAAAGATAAAAACATCAGTGATGATAGAGAATCATTGATTGGCTGCCTCCTGCACACCCTCTATTGGGGATTGAGCCTGCAACCCGGGCATGTGCCCTGACCAGGAATAGAACCATGACCTCCTGGTTCATAGGTTGACACTCAACCACTGAGCCACACGGGTTGGGCACATCGATGTTAGTTAACTTTCAAGTTTTCTAGTTTTATTATCTGGTACCTTTTGGCTCAAGGGAGATTAATCCACTAGGTGGCGCTTTATAATTAGAAAATGGAAGTGCTTTATTGCTACCTATGGCCAGTGACAACAGCTGGTGGCAGTCCTAAAGCATAGGTTTAAAAGAGAGACAGATAAACGGAGAGAAAAGAAGTAGGAGGGAAAGAAAAGAAGAAAGGAAACCTATTTTCTGAAGGAAGTTGTAAAATGCCATCAATTACCTCAGGAAAGTGGTTCCAATGGCATTTGTTGCAGGCTCATTTCTTTGGTTATTCATTTGTTTGACATGTATTTAATGAGAGTCAGGGGATCTGGCTGAGGATACCATAGTGAAAAGATGTTCTCTCTACCCTCTGAGTTTATTGGTTATGGGAGCTTAAAACAGTTGAACTTAAAACCTTAACACCTTCTTTGTAGAGTATATAAAATAATATGGAAAATAATACTTTTTAGAGGATATTTTTGTTTTATATCCTCTATTTCCTTTTTCTATCAGATAAAACCCCCCACCACTCCCTGGCAACTACTGTTTTCTGTCTCTATGGGTTTGCCTATGCTGGAAATTTCATAAAAATGGAATATGTGGTCTTTGTGACTGGCTTCTTTCACTTAGCATATTATTTTCAAAGTTTGTCCATGTTGTAGCACGTAATCAGTACTTCATTTCTTTTTATTGCCAAATAATGTGCCATTGTAAGGATATCCTCATTTTGTTTATCCATTTATCAGTTGATGGACATTGGTTTGTTTTCATTTTTTGGCTATTATGAATAATGCAGTTATGAGTATCCATGTACACGTTTTTGTCTGCACATATGTTTTCATTTCTCTTGTTTATATACCTAGGAGTAGAGTTGCTGGGTCACATGGTAACTGTGTTTAATATTTTGAGGAGCTGCCAAACTATTTTCTAAAGTGGCTTCACTATTTTACAATCCCATCAGCAGTAAATGAGGGTTCCAGTTTCTCCACTTCCTTGCCAATACTTGTCTTTTTTGTTGTTGTTGCTTGTTTGTTTAATTATAACCATCATAGTAGTGGGTATGAAGTGGTACCTCATTGTGGTTTGATTTGCATTTCCTTGATGGCTAATGAGGTTGAGAATCTTTTGTTGTGCTTATCGCTCATCAACTATTTGTGTATCTTCTTTGGAGAAAGGTCTATTGAAATTCTTTGCACATTTTAAGTTGAATTGCTTGTCTTTTTATTATTGATTTGCAAAAGCTCCTTATATGTTCTAGATATGCCTTTTATCAAATATTTGATTTTGAAATATTTTCTTTCATTCTGTCTTTTCACTACTTACTTCTTTGAAGCATAAATATGTTTATATGCATATAGATGCAGTATTTACAACCTAATGAAATAAAGTAGTTTAGACTTATTACAGTGAGTGTGCTTGGCTGTGTCATGTAGGTTGCCATGAAGTGGAATGAACAGGGTGTTGACAGTTGTCTTTTATTGATACTCAAAGCTGTTCCTAAATCAATAGGGAATGCAATTATAGGAGGTCAAAAAAGAGCTAGCCTACTAAGAGTGAAATACAGTGTCCTCTAGCCTAGACACCTCTTCTTCATACTGTTATCCTAGTTACAAACTGGTAGAGAAACACTAGAACAGCGGTTCTCAACCTGTGGGTCGCGACCCCTTTGGGGGTCGAATGACCCTTTCACAGGGGTCACCTAAGACCATCGGAAAACACATATATAATTACCTATTGTTTTTGTGATTAATCACTATGCTTTAATTATGTTCAATTTGAAACAATGAAATTGGGGGTCACCAAAACATGAGGAACTGTATTAAAGGGTCGCAGCATTAGGAAGGTTGAGATCCACTGCACTAGAGGCTGGGATAGTGAGAAAAGAATAGTTGTTTCCTTCTTTTCCGACCCACACAAGATATACTTTTAGAGATATAGCTAAAAATGAAATAAAAACAATGAAGGTTCCAGAAGGGATTATAGTTATTCTACTTTTGTTAAGTCACCATCGGAGAAATAAATGCCTTCACAATTGATCTACTTCATACTGCTGCAAGCTCTTGTCTCTCTGAATTTAGGTTTAGTAAGATTGACTCTTTGGATTCAAGCTCATATTTCGGTGGTGGAGGGGAGGAAGGTGGAGAAAATGGAGTATGTCTTTGTCACAGCCTGATTGGAGGTGCTTCCCTGTTATGAATTGAGTAGGTAGACTGCTTTGATGCTCATGGAGTGACATACTAAGGTGGTGGTGATTGCTTGCCCATCTTTGTGGCCAGTATCTCTGAGTAGCACATTTGAGGGAATTCCTTGTCCCCTTACCCCACTTTCAGCCTGATACCAAAGTGCAGTGGTAGTAATGCAGATGTTTTTAAAGTTGACTTGGATAAACTAAGAAATGGTCATATCTGACAAACGATAGGGATGGATGAGTGGTCTTTTTTCTTTTTCTTTTCTTTTCTTTCTTTCTTTCTTTTTTTTTTTTGCATTAAGAGTTTGAAGTAGAACACTAAAAGCCTTCTGAGAAAGATGTTTATCTTTTCAAGGTTTTTCCCTGGGATGATCTATCAAATTCAATGTGGATTCTTGACCAAGACTTCTCAACTGTATTATTGAAGAGATGTGGGTTTTGTAAAGTAGCCTGGTATGTGCTGTAGTGCTTGTAAATTTTTTAAATGTTCTTTTCTTTTCCTTCCTTCCTTCCTTCCTTCCTTCCTTCCTTCCTTCCTTCCTTCCTTCCTTCCTTCCTTCCTTCCTCCCTCCCTCCCTCCCTCCCTCCCTCCCTCCCTCCCTCCCTCCCTTCCTTCCTTCCTTCCTTCCTCCCTTCCTTCCTTCCTTCCTTCCTTCCTCCCTTCCTTCCTTTCTTTCTTTCTTTACAATATGAGAACTAATGCCAGATTATAGTCAAAATTTTTGTGAACAGTTCTTTAAACTTTGCTCCCTAAAGTGTAACAAACCTTTAGGAATTACAATGCAGTTGTCTCTTAAAAAAACAACAACTTTAGATTGAAATCTTATAACTGGTTTAAGTTCCTCAGGCACATTTTTTCTTGACTCCACTCCACACCCAGAAAGATATTTTGGATCCTTTTCATCTTAATCTTATGCTTTGATCAGAATGAAGAGATGAGTCACAGGAGTTTGCTAACACTAATACTTCTGGGGGAGATCACACAAAATAATTTTGAATCTGAAGCGGCATTAACTGTCAGTTTTGCTCTTTCAGGCTGATGGACAAATTTGTAATCATGAGCATGTTGCATAATGGTGACATAATTGAGGGTGTAGGCTCATCCTTTAGAACATAGCCCCCAAGAGACTTGTGTTCGGTACATAATGTAAAGCTATTTTAAGGTGGTTGTGAAAGTCTCTGCTGTCAAATGGCAGGGACTCCTCAGTCCATTTGTGTGCAGTTTTCTTTGTAGATGATGTTGTCCTTGATTAGAGAAGAGTCGACCCCTCCATGTCTTACTGGCCTCTGTGGTTAAGAATGGCTCCAATCAGACTTTCGTGTGATTGCGGCTCTCGCAGACTTGGGAGTCAGCACTCTCTGAGTCCTGAGGAAATTGTCTCATTTGACAATTTTACTGCCACTTAAGATTTTATCTAGCGTGTGATGAGGTGATGCAGTGACTGTTATATTGGTTCACGGTCTGGGGAGATAATTGGTAAACGTGGGCCTGAGGCTAGGAGATAGGAGACCTGTCACAGAAGAAAGGCAGTGATCGAAAGAGTAATCTTTGTTGTTGACCAGCTCTCCTGTGAAACATTTAAGGCATTTGGGCTCTAATTTGAAAGACTAGTTGAAAAATAATTATTTGACACTTATTCTGTGCCTATCACTCTGCTTGGTGCTGGGAAGTTAGAGCAAATCTATAATAATACAAAGGTAATATGCTAATTAGGTCAGACGTCTTTGGTGAGGGAAGCCAGCTCGGGTCCTGGGTGCCGGCTGGCAGCTGGAGGAGGGAAAGCCTGGGTCCTGGGTGCGAGAGGGAAGCCGGTGCCGGCAGCCTGGGTCCCAGGTGCTGGAGGGAAGCCAGTGCTGGCAGCCAGGGGAAGGAAGGCCTACTCTTGCATGAATTTTTGTGCATTGGGCCTCTAGTAAAACATAATTCCTGATCTTGAGATGCTTACATTTGGAGGAAGGCAGACATACAGGTAGATGCTATTTTTCATGTATTCGGATAAGGACCTTTTTCTTCCCAATGTGAAAGCATACACAAAGGGGGATTTACCAAATACATTTGAATACTCCATCAGCTTCGGTGAAAATGATTTTTATGAAATGTAGGAATAAAATAAATGCATAATTCAGAATAGTGCTGGCCAATGGGAGGGAGGCTGAGGGATGGGCTTCAGGTGGGGATCCTGTGTAACTTCATTGGGATGGGGAATATTCTGATTAATGAATTGGGTGATGAGTTCCTAGGTATATAGTTTATCATTATGATGCTGCATAACCTACATTATATATACAGGGTGGGGCAAAAGTAGGCTTACAGTTGTGAGTATGTGAGACAGAGTTTATTCTTATATTATTGTTGATTAATTATTGTACTATATTCCATACGAACAACTGCAAGCCTACTTTTACCCCACCCTCTATATATTCTTTTGTATCTATCAAATGTATAGAATTTCAAAAACCAAGATATTTCTATAAACATTTCCCAATCTTAATTTATGAAAAACTTTCATTTACCTAGGATAAGTTGTGGGAAAAGAGCTCACTCAATTAGCCAAACTATTTCTCTTTCTGTCTATTATCTATTCATCTACCCCTCTATTTTTTACTTTGATTTTTGAAACAATGAAAATAATGTAGAAGTCTTTTCTTATGACCCGAATGTCTTGTTTTCCTGTCCCTTAAGGTTCCATGTACTCTGTCCAGACTCACTTTATAGGTCAAAAGGATTCTGTCTGGGCTGGCCAGCCAGACATCTAAGTATTTAGTGTGTGTGTGTGTGTGTGTGTGTGTGTTTAATGTTTGTGCATGGCTTAGCTCGGGATTTTGAAATCTTTGTAGGGTTTTCCTATTTGCTGGGTGGTTTTAGAATTGAGAGCCATGAGTAGAAAAAAACAACAAAGAAAAATACTATTTCCTCTTCATCTGTGTCCCACATTATACGCGTGTTCTGAAATAGCACCAGTTTTCTGGGAAAGGTCACGACTGAGGCTTTCTCACCCTTTACCCCTTCTCTCTAATTCATGTTTCCTTCTTACAACATGGTCATGTGTTCGCCCAAGTCTGGCTTGTGAACCGTGTAGAATATTCGTGCAGTTTTGTTTTTCAAGCCCTCCACTGTGCACATGATGCAGTATTTAATTTGGAACGAGCTCCGAGTTTAGTCACACGTGCTTCTTGTGGTGTTTATCTTGGAATGCAGAAGTAGGAGGGAAGTATTTTTGCATTTTATACATCTGGACATTGTTCATGGTCCTCCTGTGACTTGGGAATTCTGTGTGGGGCAAAATCCAAAGAACAGTATTAAAAATAACATAGACTCACAATGGCATCTGAGTAAAAACCCCCAAGAATATGCTCCTAATCCCAGCAGAGTTTGATTTTGGTTGTGAACTTTTTCAATTGTGTGGTTCACTGTTGGCCCGAATAGATTGCTGGGATTATAAAGTTACCTGATACCCTGGCATGTAGGCTAATGGGTTGCCAGACTTTCTGAAAGTCTACAGCAGATTTGGCTTGTTGGGGGGGGGGGGGAGATTTTTGCCTTGATTTTGTATGGGTTAATTAAGACAGGTAAATTCTGCTTACTGCTGCTATGCCTCTGCTACTTTCTTGTTCTACAAGCATCTGAAGAAAGACATGTGAGGTCACTCCCTAATTCTGCCTCATTGCACCTAGCTTAGAGTTAAAGGTTGGCCCTGAAAACACCTCGGGCGCTGTGTCGGGATGGGAGTGGGTGGGTGGGAGGGACAGCATATAGTGTAGTAACCTTATCTTTCCCCGATTCCATTTGATGGGATAGTACATACAATACCTCCTCCTTTGCTAGAATGGAAAAGTGCGAAGGGATGTAAGGAAGCCTGCTGCTCTGTGAATGAGTTTGCATATGGACCGCATTGCTTTTTGGCCCTAAGGGAGTTTTCATTCATTCCACATCTCATCATTGATGCAGCTATAGAGAGCAGGCTGGGAAAGCAGAGGAAAGGCTTCCAGCAGATTTGCACTTGAATAAAAGTGATTTCTCTTGTACAGAGTACAGACCAGTTTGGGGAGAAAGTTGTGTGCTTTTTTACTTTCTGGTTAAGGACTGTTTGCTTTCCCCCCTTCAAAGGTAATAAAGAGGGGAGGAGGGGAAAGCTAATAAAGTAGTTGGACCTGCTAGTTATAATTCATATAGAATTTTCAAATGTGTTCAGTAAGTTTACTCATATGATTATAAAAGAAGTAAATAATTGGAGGGCAAAAGTCACAATTCTGTTGAAGTTTCAGAATCAGTTGACTCTGAGGCGGTTTGAGTGCTTCGATAAAACCACTTGAGTAGAAGCTGTTTCTCTTTGCTGGTTATTTTGGCCTTCCCTTTGGGAATTCTCCCTCCCCCCCTTTACTTTTATAATGCATTTTGCAACTTTCTGTTAAAAAAATCCATCAAAGTTTAAACTTTAAGTGAATAAACACATCCTGGGAATCACCACATTGTAGGGGACGGGGTGACTTCAGCTGGAGGGAGGTTAATAGTAGGAACTCCGCAGGCTGATACCAAGATCATGCTTGTTTAATGTTTTAATGACTCCAAAAGGAAATGGTGAAATCTGCTGATGACTCCAAATTGATTTTGCTGATCCAAACAGGGATTTCTGGGAAGCTTCTTCAGAGTATTTGGAATAGAGGAAGAATTGGGCAATGTGGTGGCAGACACACTGAACTTGAACTGAAGGTTTGTGTGAAGTAGCAGCAGTAACGTCAGTGTATTGACATTACAAAGCCTGCCAAGTCTCTCAAAGAAAGACTGTGGAGTCCCTATAAAGGGCTGAGCTTTGATGCCGCTTGTGAAAGGAACACTGAGGACAATGAACATTTTGATGTATAGAAAATGAAAACTACTTGGTGATAATTGTAATTATAAAGTGTAGTGATTGAACAGTACTGTGTCTGAATTTCCTTATTAATGCCAGCAGCAGTGCATCCAAATGAAAGCTGTTTCCCTTGAAGTGGTCACAGAAGATTATATACCCACTTATGCATGTTCCTTCTCAGGGGAGAACAGCTCCTTGGACGTTCTTTTGACTATTTTCTGTGGCAGCAGGTCTTCATTTTTTAGGTTACTTTCTTTTCTCTGCTTCTGTGAGCTTGACTTTTTAGACTCCACATATAAGTGAGATCATGCTGTAGTTTTCTTTCTCTCTCTGGATAATTTCACTCAGCATAATGTCCTCCAGTGTCAGCCATGTTGTCACAAATGGCAGGATTTCCTTCAGAATAAGTTCCTGGTTGATTTATTTCACAAAGATCACTCATTCAGGTATGTAAGTTATAGAGGCTTGTTAAAACACTTGTTTTATTGCCCTGTAGATACAGCATGTTTATAAGTGACCTTCTTTTTAAAAAATTGTTACAGTTCTATGTCCCCAAGTATACTCTTAGGGAGGAAGCAAGAGGTTGTGTTGTAATTGGAGATTCCTTTAAGGCATTGATATTTTCTTGCTGGAGCCTACATCTATGTAATGAAAAAGACCCCGTGGGTTAATAAATAAGATAGCCACTGCCACAGGAGCTATGGGCTGGCCATCTATATCCATCCATCCATCCATCCATCCATCCATCCATCCATCCACTTCCAAAGAACATGAGTCACAACCCTTTACCTCAAGATGCTTGGTTTTGTTTACATGGTGGTATTTCCACCAGTGTCCAGGGAGTACTTCTTTGGTTAAGTGATGGGGAGATAGGAATGGTGCTGAATCCTTGCCTTCTCTTTTTTCTCTCAATGAAAATCCTGGAATAACTTTTGAAAACCACTAGTTCAGAGAATAAGTTATCTGTAGGGTCAGAAAAGTGTTTGTGTTCAGAAGTGCCTAGGGAGGTTTCATTTCTCCCTTACTCGTCTGAGATTATTAAAACAAAATGTCTATTTACCAATCCTGTGTCTCTACTTTGAAAGTCAGTATAAACACTAGGGAGGTTTCATATTTATTTATTATTATTTTTATTTCAGAGAGGCAGGAAGAGAGAGAGATAGAAACATCAATGATGAGAGAGAATCATTGATTGGCTTCCTTCTGCACAGCCCAAAATTGAGCCTGCAACCCGGGCATGTGCCTTGACTGGGAATCGAACCGCAACCTCCTGGTTCATAAGTCGATGCTCAGCCACTGAGCCACGCCAGTTGGGCCCCCACATATTTACATTTATGACTGAGTTTTGCCTTCACAGTTCTCTATATTTAAACTCTTAAAATAAGAGAAAAGCGAGGAGGACTTTAGCCCAAGATTGAAATATGTCATCAAGCTCCGTGTGCTAAATGCAGGGCCCACACAGGCTGTTTCAGAGTCATGAGGAGAACTTGTTAAAAACGAGGCTTTCAGCCCTGATCGGTTTGGCTCAGTGGATAGAGCGTCGGCCTGCAGACTCAAGGGTCCCAGGTTCGATTCCAGTCAAAGGCATGTACCTTGGTTGCGGGCACATACCCAGTGGGGAGTGTGCAAGAGGCGGCTGATCGATGTTTCTCTCTCATCGATGTTTCTAACTCTCTATCCCTCTCCCTTCCTCTTTGTAAAAAATCAATAAAAATATATTTAAAAAACAAACAAAACCCCCCCCCCCAAAAAAAAAACGAGGCTTTCAAATTCCAGCTCAGACATCAAATCAGAACCCCAGAGTAAGGCCCAGGTATTTCAACAAGGTTTTCTCTGCATAAAATAATACCTCCTAAATACAGATGTACACAAAATAGTCCAAAGGTGGAATGATGCTAGAATGGATTGAAATACGCTGGATGTCAAGTTGGTCTTATGCACTTCAGATGACAGTGATGAATAATTCTTTGAACCACTGATAGTAATGGGAAGTTTGGTATCATGGTTAACAGATGGATTTTGGAGCCAGAATATCTGGGTTCAGGCATAGTTTGGTCACTTAATAACAGTTTAACCTTAAGCAAAACTTTAATAATTTCTCTGTGCCTCAATTTCCTTATCTGTAAAATGGAGATAATATTAATGACATCTTTTCCAAAGGGTTTTTGTGAAGATTATAGGAGACATGAATGAAGATTATAGGAGACACGGGTGAAAAGCACTTAAAACACTATTAGGCACAGTACGCCCTCAATAAAAATTGCTATTATCATTACTTGCACCTCTAATTTATAAAAGTAAGCATTTTGCTTCCTATTGTGAGATTTTTAAATAATGAGCTCAGGCCTACTTAAGAAGGAAGTGGGGAAAAAAAAGGAACAATGATTGCTCAGATGAGAGAGAGAGAGAGAGAGAGAGAGAGAGAGAGAGGTAAGAGGAGAGAAGAGAGAGGAGATATGCATCTATATCGAAATTCATTGTATTAAAGTATGTAATGGGGAAAAAGTGTACCCTCTTTAATTTTTTTGGAGTAGGATTTTAAAATAACAGATTCTAAATTTGCTACATTTTGCTTTTCTCCAGCACTCTGTGATAAAACCAACAAAAGTGATATAATCCAGACAGACACGGTAGATGGCGCTTTAGACTTAGTTTTAAAAGCAATCAGTACAAGACAGGAAAAGAAAACTGAAGCACATTTTAATTGGGCTTTTTTTTTTCTTCACCACTAAGACAATTTCATCTTAGAGTACGTGCCTCTAAGAAGTAAGGACTTTTTGGAAAGAACTGGATAATAATTTTAGCAAAAATAAATCTCCCAGTTGCTTTGTTTGGGCCAGGTTTGTCACTTGGAAAAAGTATTGTGTTTTCAGTCACAAATATATAAGGAAGTTATTTTGTTTCAAAATATTGCTTTATTTATGAGAGTTTCCCCCACATCTTTGTCTTGGTATTAGATATTTTTGCTCCTAGGTTTTTTGTGGGGGTTTTTTGCACATTATTATTAGTATTATTTATTTTATAAAAATGTAGTCATATTTAATAATTCAGTTATAGTTATTCTAGTAGGTCTTCAAATACAGGTCTACATTAAAGGATGATTATAGGACTTTTGTTACCACTGTACTATGCTTTACATACTTGATCTTAATCTTAGTAATAACTCTATGAGGATTATTATTTCCTTTTTCAAATGGTAAACAAATTGTCTCAAAGATGTTTAGTAACTTGCCAAGCTCACCGACTTAGTAGCTGCTTTAAGAGTTACATTCATGCATTAAAGTTGTATTTTTTGAGAATTACTGTGTGCCGGGCATGCTGAGCAAAGGGCATACTATAGTGGCCAACACTGACAGGGCCCTGCCCTTGTGGACCTTGGAGATTATTAGATACTTGATAGAGTCTTTGAAATCTATAGGATTGGAAGTAGGTCATGGAGATGCAAAGATATATTCAGTCACATGCTTGCTGGATAGACCAGGGAGCACTTTCAGCAAAGAGAAAGAATCATACCTACCTTGAATGTGTTACTGTTTTAAAATATTTACTTAGGTGCATTCATTGTAGCCAAGGAAAAGCAAGGCCTCCTTTCTTTCTCCAACTCTTGACAGTTAAATAATTGAGTCAACAGTAAAAACAACATGAGCTAAACTATCTTCTAGATAAGAATCAGGAAGAGTAAGAAAATATGAGTATACCAGAATGTCAACATTTTCCATTGGTTAAATAGTATTGAAATATCTAAAGCAAGGCAGTGCCAGTCAGTAGTGGGCATCTGAGAGACTAATGTAGTTTGTGCACAGTAAGAACATGGTAACTTCTAGATGGCTTGTGCCATTTGATGTTTTATGTACAACCAGGCTAGTGATACCCTGAATTGCTAAGAACCCCTTTCATCTTGGGACATTTACATTTTTCTTTTAATTACTTTTTCTTCAAAAAGCTTTACTCTATTGTTTTCATATATGATCCCAAGCTCCTATGGTATAGAAAGGTGTGTAATTGATGGGGAAAAATTGACTAAGAGTTTTAAATCGATTTTAGAACTCCTGACATGGTGTGAAATTTTATATATATGTACTTAGGAGCATTACTTTTTTTCGGATACAGGTTTAAGGGGCAAAGATGCATTTATGGCTCCTTTTCCTATTACTTGTTTTGTCTTAACCTTTGCATATACTCTGCTGAAAAGCAGGCAGTTATAACTTAAACTTACAATTAGATACTTCTGATAAGCTGTTACCTGTGGTTCTAGGTAGAAAAATCAAGAAGTAAAAATAGTTTCTTAATTTGGTGTATTTAGGTCCTTTGTTTTGATGTAATATTTTTGGAATTAATAGTGATCTTTTAATACTAGCTCTGTCACACATAATAGTAATATCTATCAAATAGTATATGGGAGGATTCAACTAAATAATAAATGTAATGTTTAGTGCAGGATATGGAATGTAATAAAGCTTAATGTGTTAGCTCTTATCATCATTATCATCATGAGTAACATATAGTATATATCCTCATGACTGAATGTGCAGCATAAAGCATAAATAATAAAATCACCTAAAGACAAAGAGGAATGGGAAGGTCAAGTTGATTAGCCTCTTGTTTCTAGGAGCAGATTATTCTAGGAGAGATTTTGCAAGACATGGTTAGCTTTTATTCATGGATTGATGACAATATGGATAGCTCTCTTGATGTAAGAAAAATATAATAACATTATCAAATTGATTATAAGCTTCATTGAGGGCAGGAGCTATACTTTATTCACCTTGTATTGTTAGCTCCCATTTACTGGCCCATGGTTGATATTCCATTAAATATTTGGAGTCATCTGTCTATGTTTTCTTCTTTGTTTTTTATTTAGTTTCCAAAATAGTTGCTATTTCCCTATTCAGAACTTCTTATGAGTCACATGAGTAATGTGACTCTTTTAGAATTATTGATTAAAATACAGATATTTTAGGGATGAGGCTATTTTGTTTGAAGCAACTTACTTGGGAGACAAGAGTTAATTCAACTTAAGGATATTCAGGTTTAACATGTTTTCTACAGGAAGGCAAATATTTGGTCTTAAACAAAAAACTTTATCTTCACTCTGTACACAGGATGGGGCAAAAGTAGGTTTACAGTTGTTCATATGGAAAATAATACAATAATTAATAAATAATAACACAAGAGTAAACTGTGTTTCACGTACTCAATACTGAAAACCCACTTTTGCTCCACCCTGTATATCAGGCAGTCACTAATGTTTAACACTTAAGTTACCTTGTGCACTGGTGTATATATGGTAATGGAAAAACTTGCTGCCTAAAAAGCTGTATCTTCAATAAGATATGTAAAATATCTCCTATTTTAGAGAATTTTACATAGCCCAGCAAAACATTCACAACTATAGGATACATGGTATTTTTCAGAAATGAATACTGATTGTAGAGAAGTATGTCCATAATGACTAAGATAGGCAAATACTTTAAGGAAAAGCTCTCTGTCTTTTGGAGTTGTATTTAGGGTAAGTATGAAATTGGACATATGGGTTAGTTAGTATTCCTATTGCATACACAGGCCCAGAGTGATTCATCATGGCCTACAGGAACATTATAGATATGAACCTTTGGAACAATGGACTCTCAGGCTTGGTTGTTCTAGAATCCCCCAAGGTCGAATTCAGATTGGGGGACATTTTGTACTTCTTTAGTCATAGAATTGCTGTCTCCTTATTTCCTACAAATAGACAGTGAACTCTGGGATGTCTTCTGGGACAAAGTAGAAATAGTATGGAACTCTTGCAGTAGGAATTGGGGTCTGGGGGTAAATGCTACTCAGTATGCAGTGTTACAATGTTTTTGTTTTGGTGGTAAATTTGCTTACAGTATATGCAGTTTGTAGCTGTGGTTTTGTATCCATTGAAATGTACTATCATTCATTGGTCTGGAGTTGGGTGAGGTTTGGAATATCATCTAGTTGACAAAGGGCTTTTGGTCTTTTTCTTCTATGGTAGTGTGCTATAGTCAAGGGAAATTTTTATGAACATTTTCCAAAGAATAGGACATGAAAATTAAATTATTTATTAACCAAATAAGGCAACTGCCTCTAGCCTTTAATGTAGCATTCATTTTTTCCTAAAACTTATTGTCCTCTTTGTTTAAAAGACTTGGACAGAGAGGAGTAAGAATGGTTAAAAATTTTGAAATTGAAAAGTTGAAATCTATCTCTTCTTGATCCTATGATCACAAGAGGCGCAAACAGTGGACCTCTTTATTAGCAGATGAGAGTTCAAGTTTATCTGAATTTAGAATATTAATTATATTTTAACCATAGTAGCATGTTTTTAAAACTTCTGTAAAACATAATTGACTCGATACTACCCAGTATTCTGTTGTTTTGTAAGGTGATCTTATGTGGCTACAAAGTTGTTTTTTAGTTAACCCCAAAGTTACCTCATTTTCAAAAGGGCACCTTCTCCAGCTTAGTGTTTATTTGCAGAATAAACCACATTTTCCCTGTCTTATTAAAATGATGGAACTGTTTTCTAGCATATGGAAACATTTCTGCTTCTGCTTCTTTTGAGCACACAACTCCATGTGATTTACAAATGTTGGTAAAAGTAATCGATAGTTCCAAACACTATTAGAATGTTCAAACTAATATGTAGCTTTTAAAATTTTTTTAATTGGGATAAACAAATGAATGATTATTAGTCATTCTTTTCAATGTTTTAATTTCAGAATTTCTTTAGTTTTTATTGCTAATGTAGTATCAGTATCATCACTAAAGATACAATAGTCATCTCCTCACATTACCGAATACTGCCCAAACCAAAGGTAGAAAATTCTCCCGGCTTCATTATAGAGAAAAGCATAACTAGGAATTTTTAAAGTTGTCCAAAGTTTTGAAAGTATCATTTGAAAGTATCATTGTCAGTAACAAAGTGCATACCATTGTTCGATTTTAAGCAGATAAAATTTATGTGTGGAGGAAGAATGAAGTGTTTCAGCAATATTAATGAACTAGAGGCCTGATGCATGAAATTCGTGCAAGGGCCTCTGCCTTGGCCCTGCCGGCCGCGACTTTGTCCGGAAGGATATCTGGAAGGACATCTGGTCTAATTAGCATATTACGCTTTTATTATTATAGATTACCAGCTATGCAGGGAGAAGTGATATTAAACCATGTCATGCATTCTGACAGTGTATGAACACAGTCACGATCCGGGACCGCTGGCTCCTAACTGCTCACCTGCCTGATCACCCCTAACTGCCCCTCCTGCCAGCCTGATCACCCCTAACCGCCTCTGTTTGCTGGCCTGATCACCCCTAATTCCCCCCCCCGCTGGCCTGGTCACCCCCAACTGGCCCCCTGCCGGGCCTGGTTGCCCCAAACTGCCCCCCTCTGCTGGCCTGGTCGTCCCCCTGCTGGCCTGGTCACCCCACGCAGCTTGCTGTTCAGTCGTTTGGTCTTCCCTCACTAACCCCCCTTCGGTCGTTGCTGTGACGGAGTCCTGGAGAATTTGCATATCCCTCTATTATTAGTATAGATCAGGGGTGGGCAAACTTTTTGACTCGAGGGCCACAATGGGTTCTTAAACTGGACCGGAGGGCCGGAACAAAAGCATGGGTGGAGTGTTTGTGTGAACTAATATAAATTCAAAGTAAACATCATTACATAAAAGGGTACGGTCTTTTTTTTTTTTTTTTTTAGTTTTATTCATTTCAAATGGGCCGGATCCGGCCCGCGGGCCGTAGTTTGCCCCCGGCTGGTATAGATAGAACATGTCCCCGCAGCAAGATGTGTGCCTCTGTGGTCTAAACCTGTTTCTAAGTGACAGCTTGAAGTTTGGCCTGGTCTAAAAACATCCTTTGAGGAAGGACAGATGGTATAGCTGCTATCTTCAAGGAAAAAAAGAAAAGTGAGATTATAACCTTATATTAAATGTAATGAGGTGAAGTAAAGATGTCCTCTGAAAGGCTGGTGAGAAGGAGACAGAGCAGGAAATAGCTGAGGATTAGGAAAAGATCTTTAGTTGTGGTTTGATCCATGGTCTATCTCTGGTCAGGGTGAGTATGGAAGGCAACCGATGGATGTTTCTCTCTCTATCTCCCTTTCCCTTACTCTCTCTCTCTAAAATCAATAAAAGCATATCCTTAGGTGAGGATTAAAAGAAAAGGAAGGTTTGGTGGTTTTGAAGTCACTGCTGGTCTCTTTTAGTACAATGATAGGGGTGAAAGGATCCAGGAAGGTAAAGATGAAGTAAATTATAAAGAAAATGAATGAGAGAGATGAAATGTTATCTATAGGAGTACCAGGGTTGAATAAAGGCTATTTTTCCCCTTGTCTTTTTTTTTTTTTAATTGGAAAATGAGCACATCTGTAGGCAGAGGTAAAGAAGCCTTTGGAGAAGGAGGGAGAGAAGGTACTGGAGAGTAGAGGGTTGATTACTGACTGACAGATCTTGGAGGAGTCTGGAAAGAACAAGATCAAGTGTATGGGTTGAGGTATAGACATTGGGAGGGAATATTTAGAGGTCAGAGGAGAAGGAGGACAAAAGATGGGTGAGGTACAGAGGAGTTTCCTAGTGGAGGACAGATGCTATGGGAGGATATGCCACATGACCTCAGACATCTTATTAAAGAAAGGCAAGGCCATCATCTGGGAATGAGGAGAAAGGAGAGAGGAGGAAAGATGTGGTGTAGTTGCAGTGATAAATAGTTAAAATGAGATAAGTTGCTGAGTTTTAGTGAGGACACAATTGAGGATAAACAGTTACTTTTATTTCTTGCCTTTCTTTCGTAAAATTCTTCTTCTTCCTTTTTTTTTTTTTTTGCTTGAAACAACAAGAGAAAATTTCATGAAAGTCTGCTCTCAGATTGTAACAACTTTTTTTTTCTTTTTCCTCATAACCATTTTCAGGGACCTTAATGACTTCAGTGTCTTTAAGGCTCAAAACATGGCTTTACTATTGCCAAGAATTGTGAAGACTTCTGTTGTCAGATACTTTATGCTAATGCATATCTTGGATTCAGAAATACAAATGATGCCCTGGCCAGTGTGGCTCAGTTGATTGAGCATGGTCCATGCACTGAAAGGTCGCCAGTTCAGGTCCTGGTCAGGCACATGCCCAGGTTGTGGGTTTGATCCCTGGTTAGGGTGCGGGCAGGAGACAGCCGATCTGTTTCTCTCTCACATCGATGTTTCTCTCTCTCTAAAATAAATTAAAAAATTAAAATAAAGGAAATATAAATGATGATGGTATTGTTACCACTTATAGCTGGATCACATAAAAGATACACACACACACACACACACACACACACACACACACACACACTTAGGACCTGAAGGTATTTTCAAATGTTACAAGAAAACAGAATCTCTCCAGGGACTTGTTCTAGGAATGTAGGTTGGGATTACGCCAAGCATATCGCTTCTATCACTTAGTGGCATAGTTTTGCATGACACAGTGTCTGACTCCTCTTGTTTCTGATTTCCTCTGCTTCATATGAAAGATATGCTCTAGGTTTGGAAATACACCAAATCAAGAAATAGGCTGATGTGTAAAAGTTGTTTGACTCAATCCAAGAAGACTTTTAATTTTTAGAATTTGTGGTGATAATAAAAATGAAACATTACATATAGATATTGGTGACAGTTCAGGAAAGTGAGACATTAAATTCTATGTGGCTAACATTAATTGTATTTCATAAACTTGATGAACATGTATAGAACAAAGCAGAGGACTCTGTAGCTAAGACAGATCCCATCCTTTTACCAAAGTGAATGCTTCATGAAGGAGGGGTTTGAGAACCAGATATTGTAGTAGATGTAGAATTGAGGCCGAATAGGATGGTATTGGGCTAAGAGTGAGACTTTTGGTAAAGAAAATGGCATGAACAGAGATGGAACAGAGGTGGAGATGTGGGACATATTTAAGAACATTCTTTCCTTGGTTCCTTTTTTGAAAGTAAAGCTTTTAGGTAGTTGCTCATTGATACTATGGAGGACACAGTCCAGACAACATAGCATCTTTTTTTGTTTTGTTTTACTTGAATGGGAGTTGTCTGGTTTTACCTGCTACTCTTAAACTGGAAAGAAACTACAAGAGACACGAAGGTCTTTACTTTTGAACAGTTGGTATCTCAGTTCAGTTTAACTGTACAGTGTTTTCAAATAGCTGTTATATATAAGATGATGATGAACAAGATAAAAAATCCTGCTCTCAAAAATTTTATATTCTGTTAAGAGAAATTTTACTATAGAAATTTTAATTATTAGAGCAAACTGTATTAATTTTCAGTATATTAAACTGTATAAGCAAAACAAGTTATGTATATTTTATATTCCCATTGTGATTCTATAGCTGCACTGTCCATTATGTCTACCACTGGCCACATGTGGCTGTTAAAGTGAATGAAAATTTAAAAAAAATTAAAAATTCAGCCGCATTGTCATATTTTGAGTGCTCAGTAGCTGCACATGACTAGTGGATACTATACTGGACAGCACAGATACTGAACATTTTCATTATTGCAGAAAGCTCTGTTGGGAAGTGCTCCCAAGAGTTTTAGAACGGCCCTGACTGGTTTACTCAGTGGTTAGAGTGTCGGCCTGCAGGGTCTCAGGTGTGATTTCTGGTCAAGGGCACGTACCTCAGTTGCAGGTTCCCCAGCCCAGGTAGGGGCACATGCGGGAGGCAATCAATGTGTCTCTCTCACTTGGATGTTTCTCTCTCTCTCTCCCTCCTCCCTCCTTTCCACTCTCTCTAGAAATCAACGGAAAAAATAGCCTTGAGTGAGGATTACAAAGAAAAAAAAATGTTTGGGACGTATTTTAATTGTTTGGGTCACATGATTGGCTAGTCATTCATCTCTTCAACCTTCTTTTTTAAAAATATATTTTATTGTTTTTTTTACAGAGAGGAAGGGAGAGGGCTAGAGAGTTAGAAACATTGATGAAAGGGAAACATCGATCAGCTGCCTCCTGCACACCCCCTACTGGGGATGTGCCCGCAACGAAGGTACATGCCATTGACCGGAATCGAACCTGGGACCTTTGGCTCTATCCACTGAGCCAAACCAGTTAGGGCTCTTCAACCTTCTTTAAATGCCTCCCATGTGCCTGGTGTTGTGCTAGAGCCAGGAGATAAAGAAAAGTCCTACTTCCTGCCCATGTGACCTTTCAGTCTTGTGGATGATAGATATGATAGATGCATAAAATAGGATGTGACACATGCCAATGTCGGAGGAGAAGTCCAGGAGGCTGTGAACATAGTTAAGAAAAGGAAAGAAGCAAAACGCAAGACTTCCCTCTGGGGAAAAGTGAGTGGGTATTGGCTTGGTTAAGCTGGAGAGAGTGAGTGAAAGGACGATCCAAACAGTGAAACACCTGGACAGAAAAGAAGATGGCACAGCTTAGGTACTGAAAGATGGTTCCTGTGACTGGATAATCTCTTAGGTCTCTTAATTCAGTGTCATTTTATGATGTATTTAAGATATTTTAAACACAGGCTCCTTCCTTTTTTGAAACTGGAGGGAGAAAGGCCCCTCTGTTTGGGGAGCCTCATATAGGCACCTTATCTGTGTAGATCCCACAGTTAGAGGAGAACAACAAGAACAACAAAAGGTGAAAAGAAAAGAAATTGGAAAAAAGAAGGAACAAAGAGATGAAAATGGCCAGAGGAAGTTTCAGAGAAATAAAGCAGGTAACATTTGATGGGGAATGACAGTACCGTTTATAACCCTCAGATTCCCGGTCTCTAATCAAAAGTTCAGGTCAACCATTTCAAAAGTTCATGTCCCCAGATGGTTAACTGGTATCACAAAGTATATCATGGGAGAATATTTTTGATGGGAGATTTAAAAATTGAATTTCTATCTTGATTCACTTCATTAGAAATCATAATAGAATTTTCTATGCTATATTCTCAGGAGACTATGCATTTATAGTGTATACAACCTGGAAGAAATTTGAATGCTATTATTTCATTTTTATAGGGCAACAAATAGTCACTATAAGATTAAAACCCAAGGTTACACGAGGAGTCAGAGACAGAGCAGGATCAGGACACAAAAGAACTGCATCTTTACCCCACCCCCACCAATTCCAGAGACCATTCCATGTATTACACAAAATCCACTGCACATCATAAATCTCTCACATTTTGTAAATATTTAGCTGTTGTTGATTTATTTCTGCCCACTGGCAGCCATCATGTCTCTGCTCTACACTGTGAAAGTCTGTTTATATGTCTGTGTCGACACCATCTGCTTTTGCATGGAGGCCTCTGGAAGGCAGGAATCATGTCTGTTTACTTTGCATAATGCTGAGCATAGAGCTGTGTACACGAAGCTTTCTTTTTATTTGATGACAATGATTTCCTTTATGCATTTCTTTCCTTTCCTGTCTTCAGATTGACCAGATCTGCTGATAACTATTAATCCAGTAGAATTACAGAGAGGTGGAATTCACTGCCGACTGCCTGGTCAGGCCGGGCAGCAGAAGGTCTCACACAGCTCTCTGAGGTCTCAAGCCACTGCAAAGAGGTACCCTCTTGTAAAAAAGATGAAAAATACAAAGACACCACCCACGTTGGTTTTTATGAAGGAAAAATCTGGTGTCTAGTTTTACCACCAAGTGCTTGTCAAATAAACTTGGTATGAAATCAAGACTGAATATAGTAAACAGAAAATTCAGATAAAAGCTGTAGTGAAGAAACACTCCTCTTTATTTTCTCCCCTGTTCTTATTTGGGGCAGGCTTCTGGAATAGTGTTGGAGGGGGAATGTAAATTCGGTGGAAAGGAGCTGGAGCCAAGTGAATAGTCTCAATATATTTTTGAAGATGCTCCAGCTCTTGTTTTAGTAAAAACAAATTTTACTACTTTATCCTCCTTCACAGTGTCATCTATTTAACTCACTAAATTGTAAAACAGGGCATCCACACTGTGGACAAGATTATTAAGTTTAGTTTTCTTTGTTAGAATGTTCCAGACACTAAAAAGAAACTTCCTAAACTGACATGGTAGCTTTTAAATAATTCCTTTAAATCCTTTCTTTTCCTCCTTATCTTGCCTTGTCTGCCCTTTATCTAGATTTAGCATGAAATTTTTAATTATATTTCAAGGAACCTTCAGGGGTTACTAGCTACCTTTTTTTGCTATATCTTTTATTGTCAGTTTTTCACGTTCCTCATTTTTACTTTAACCCATTATAAGGGACATTTCTTGTATTATTTGATTTCTAGATTCTTCAGTTTTATGTTTATTCTGTAACCTATTGAGGTTTATATGTGTACAATAGGAACCAACAGCCACTTATAACCACTCCTGGAATTTAGGTTATGATTTTTGTTATCTCACAATGCTTGTTTGATTCTCCTGGCTTCCTTTGGTCAATACATTAGCATTGAAAAATAAAGATAGCCTTTATCAATTATATATTTGCCTGTTCCTGCCAAGAATCATCAATCATATATTTGCTTCTTTTTTGCCAAGAATAAGACCTTCTTTGTAAAATCACTTTATAAACTTTATAGAAATACATAAAGTTAATATTCTATATTAAACATTTAAATGGACTACTTGGCAGAAATAATACTGTTCACCTACTGAGCAAATGAAGAATCAAGTTCAGAGAAGCTAAATGGCTTATTCAGAATTCACACAGCTTGCAAGGAGCTGAGACTCAAATCCAGGAATGGTTTGACTCCACTTCACTTGATCTTTCTATGACATCATTTTTCTTCTTCCTAAAAAAATGTTTTTTCAAATCTTTTATGATTGTTTTCTATAAATCACATTTGTTTTCTTAACCATCAATGAAGGTTCTTGTTGTTTTTTTAGTTCAATATTTCAGATAAACAACATTTCAGAGCCTGTAGTTTTTATCTTTCACTTTGAAAAAATAGGTTTTTGTTCCAGGACCCTGTCCCAAGGTTTTAGGAATGTGCTAGCATCAGAGTATACGTATATTAATATACCCACAGTATATCTAAGAGGAAATACATTTAAGAGAGCTATCTTTCCAAGAATACTGAGTGGAGCCTAGACATATTAAGCAGTAATTTGCCAGACTGAGAGGAATTTCCTTCTCTATATGCAGTTCTGATGGAGAAACTATATGAGGTCTGTAATTGCTGAACCCCTGAAATAGAAGAACGAAATCAGTCAGGAAGAAAGCAGGAGAGGTTTTCCCTCACATTCACTATGTGTCTGAAACGCAGACTGTGTGCTGGTGATCAGATTGCCGACACTTCCTGTTGTTCAAAGACTACAACTACATGTAGCTTGAGGAAAAATATTATTCTTGGAAAATTATACATTTTGGGTCATTGACGTAAAGATGTTTAGTCCTTGGCTGGATACTTCACTTCTCTTAAAACGGTAGCTATCATGTCAAGCAAATATCTTAGAAACAGCATAATGTAGTTGAAGGATACCATCCCACCAACTTTATTTAGACAAATTATTTCCCTTCTTTGGTATCAGTATTTTTATGTAACATGTGATTGACACATACTTTTTACATTTACAAATAGTAAAACTTTAAAAATAGTATTGTATTGATGAAAAAGAGATTTCACAGGACTGAGGAAACAAATTGAAAACTAGCACAACACCACTGAAGTACTAAGTGATATGGAACCAGTAAGGAATAGAATAGAGGTAGCTGAAAAGTTAATGCTTTGGAGCAAGAACCTGAAATAATCACAGTAAACACAGGTACAAAAGACTAAAGCAGTTTAGTTAACAATGGTAGGATGCAAAGATGAATCAAGAGGATTACTGGTGTCTGTGAGGAAGAGGACCCAACAGATTGAACTAAAAATTTTTAGAGAAGTGATACAGCAAAACTTCATTGAAATTGAAAACTAAGTCTGCAGATCAAAAATATACATTGAATACAGAAATTGGTAAAAAAGAATCAGTATCAACTAGAATCCTGGTTGTTACTGAGGAAACACTTCTTCAGTCTTTCTGGCAAATAATAATAATAATACCAAAACTCTTGTATAAGGGAGAGAATTAGACTGGTCTCAGACATCACAACAAAGTGAAATACTAGAGGAGCAGTGTCAACAAAGTTTTGATGAAAGCAAGTATGGCCCAAGAACATTGTTCCTAGTCAGGATGTCATGCTATATAATAAAAGGCTAATATGCAAATTGTCCCCTTGACTGGGAGTTCGACCAGGAGGTGGGGCCGGCCTGCCAACCACCTGTGGCCCCTCCCCCTGGTCGGCCCCACCCCCGATTGGCCCTCCTACCCCGATTGGGGGCAGGGCTGGCCTGCCAACTGCCCATGGCCCCTCCCCCTGGCTGGCCCTGCCTCCACTTGGCCCCCCCACCCCGATCAGGGTGGACCAGCTGGACCCTACCCATGTACGAATTCATGCACCAGGCTTCTAGTTGAGGAATAAAGGTGACAGGCACATAATCCTCAAATGTGAAAGAATTCAGAGAATATAGCATCTGTGAGATCTCACTGGAAAATCTACCTATTAAATTTAGCTAACTAAGAGATGAATCAAAATAAAAGCTGATTGTGAATATTAAGTAGATTTACATATGAACCTAAGATTTAGAAACTCTCTGGTAACAGAACAGAATGGAAATGTTATATATCATGGCAAGTAAAACAAAAATTGAGAGATAGGTGGAAAGGAAGAGGAAATTATTAATCTACTTATCTTTCATACCAACAATTCAGTCAATACTGTCTAAAATTTTAAATAGTTTTAGCCCTAACCGGTTTGGTTCAATGGATAGAGTGTCAGCCTGTGGACCCAAGGGTTCCAGGTTTGATTCCAGTCAAGGGTACCAGCCTGTCCCCGATATACAGCTTTTAAAATCATGTTTTTTCCTCAAAGTTAGAGGGATTTTAACAATTAATATTCTTGGAGTGAAGAATTTATCTAAGGCTTAAGTTTTCCTAAGTTTCATTTTAGCTTCTATTAATTTTAAGTTAAAAAATATATATATGTAATTTTTAAAAGCAAGTAATACTCTTATCCCAGAAATAATAAATTTATTTTTGTTCATTCATCTACCCTCTGTATAGGTGAAATAGCTGTCTGGAGTGATTCTCACTAAATGTTAATACCGAATATTTCTCAATGGTGAGATGTAGGATCATTTGTTTCATTTTTCATTTGTTATTATTTTATATTATTTGAATATTAATAGTGACAATGTTTTAGTGATAGTGATACAATGAATTTATTAGCCTGAAAAATAGATGTATGCCTACATGTTTTTTATACACAGTTTTACATCCTCATTTCTTCTAAAGCGTTTCATGACCCTTTTTCTCTTGCCATCATGTTTAATAGTTGCACCATATTTTATCGATGTGTTATATTTCTTCTTCCAATCTTGATCTCAGTTTCTTCATTTGGAATGACAGCGTTGGATTAGATGAGTAGTTTGCAATGTTTTTCTTTAAACTGTAGAACATTCCAATAAATAAAACAATTTACAACTCTTGGAATATAGTTTCAAAGCTGTACAAATTAGGTAATTTCTGAGGTTTATTCCAATACCATAAAAACTAGTTGTTTTCTTCGGAATATTTTTTTGAGTGACTGCTTTCCATGGTTAAAAAAAAAAAAAATCAGGTAATAGCCATAATCTTGAGTCAAACTTTTAAAGTGAAAGGGAGGGGCATATAAAAACCATCCAATCAACTTTCCTAACTTTTAGATACAAGGAAACCAATTTAAGTTGCTTGACTAAAACGAATGAGACTTGAGCCCAGATCTCCTGACTTCCTGTGCTGTTCTTTCTCCAATAGTGCATGTAAATACACACACACACACACACACACACACACACGCACTTAAATGATGGCCAGGAAAGATACAATTTTATCTTAACCTATTTCACATGTAGACTAACTTGTAAATGTCAGGAACTATACCTAATTTATAGTGTATGTATTTTCTTCCTCATGAAAAGGGATCAGCAGTGCAGGCATTTTTGAACTCTGAAGTTCCAGGAGTTAGAAAGGAAAGTGAGTGGGATTCAAAAGCATTTACTTGTCAAAGATTCGGAATTTACTGTGGTTACTGAGATTAAAATAAAACTAAAACTTGACTTGGCAGAGGATTAAAAACCAAGCAGCTCCAAAGTGTGTGTACATCATGGAGAAGATGCCATTTTCCCTTCTGGCGTCCACGGGGGAAGGGAGTATTGTTTCTTTGTGTAGCTGGAGCTGATTTATTTAGTTATGATTTCAACATGCCTACAAGGCAAACCCCAGAAAACAATGCATAACAACACTAACCAGAACAAATGGTGCTTTTTCCCCCTATATCCCCTCACCCCCTCTAAGGTTTTTCAAATAAAACAGCAGTGTTTTTTCTTTATTTCAAATTGTTTAAGTGTCTTTGATATGTTTGACTATTGGGTGTGGCAGGTTTTAGAATCTTAAGTTGTAGTACAGGTTCCTGAACAAAAAAGAGAATGAAAGGTGATGTGGCTTGATTAATGGAATGTGTAGAATGTAAAGTTGTGACAGGTATTAGAGTCTGCCTGAGGCTGCTTTTAGCAATAGACCTTCTTGTTAAAAGCCCTATTATTATTGGAAATTTATTTTGGAAACAATGAAAGAAGAAATTTGACAGAAAAGTAGAATAAACCACTTCGTCTCATATTTCCTTTCTACACAGGCACTTTGAAGAGATACCTTAAATATTGTGAAGTCTTAATTATCCTGGGAGAGAATGCCATTATCACTATCCTCACAAACTTGAGTAAATGCACATGGCATTGCACTAGGTATAGCACAGAGAAAATTAGCAAACAAGATCCTTATCTTTTTGGAGTTTACAAAGAGTTGATATCCTAGCATGCAGTTCCACAAAACCCAAAACTCATTTTTCCACACACTCTGTAAACAGCCCCTCCTTTCCTGTATTCTCTATCTTCAATGGCCTCCCGGTCCTCTCCGCTGGCAGCCTCATATTCATCTTGAGTCCTTATGTTCCCTTAGTCTCCCCAACCAATCTATCGACAAGTGCTGTCTCTTCTGTCTCCAAAATTGCTGTTGAATATGTTTGTTTCCTTTTCTCCGTTCTCATAACCATTGCCCTGTTTAGGCTCTTTTATCTTTCAGTCCCATTCTTAGGAGAGTTGCTTTTCCCCTTTCAGGCTTTCCATTTCCCAGTCCATCCTCCCTACTTCTCTCAAATCTCTTTCTTTAAAGACAGATCGGATCATATCATTCTCTGGCTTAAAAACCTTTGATGGGTCCCCATTATGTTAAGGGATAAAGTCTAACTCCTTAGCTTGTCATGCACGGGGTTCATAGTCTGGCTCCATCTGCTTCTTCTCCACTCATTTTCTACCACAATTTCTCCCTCTCCAACTCTCTGTTGCTAGGCACAGAAGTACGTTTACTCTTGTCCCACCAACTCCCTCATAGTTCCTTGAACTTGCTTTTTCTCTTTGTGCTTTGATCACACTGTTCTTTGCTGGAGCTAATGTGGAGGAACTGAAGAAACCAAGATTTTACAAAGAACACTCTTGACAGAATAGGACAGAAGAAACAAGCCATGTTCCCAGAACCAGGCAATAGGTGCAACCATAAGGAAAGAGTTCTGGCAAGTAACTGCAGACTACTTCTTTCCAAGGCCAACCAGGAGGAAGGACTTGGCTCTGTAAGGCCCTGGGGCCAGAGCAGTGATGAAACTGGTTTGTAACGACGTTCAACGGAGGCCTCCTTCCTATCGATACACATAGTCAGGAGCCCACTCTTATATCATAGCTGGAGGACAGAGGAAAAGAACCATAGTAGATTTCCTAGTGGAGCAGTTAAGCTCAAGAAAACCCACTACCCTCATCTACCTACGACTCCTACCTTATTTCACTTTCCAAGGAGCAAAGAATGGATCAGAGCCCTCAAGATTAAGTCTTCACATTGATGCGTTGTTAAAGAGTCTAGAGCAGTGGTTCTCAACCTTCTGGCCCTTCAAATACAGTTCCTCATGTTGTGACCCAACCATAAAATTATTTTCGTTGCTACTTCATAACTGTAATGTTGCTACTGTTATGAATCATAATGTAAATATCTGATATTCAGGATGGTCTTAGGTGACCCCTGTGAAAGGGTCATTCTACCGCCAAAGGGGTCGCGACCCACAGGTTGAGAACTGCTGGTCTAGAGACTAGGGCCAGAGAAGGCGAGTCTAAGGAGTAAACTGACTGAAGGAAAACAGCAGCTCTTTACTTCGAGTTCCCGAGGAAACCGAGGCTTCCCCATGCTTGTGCCCAGGCATGCTTCTACCTAACCCTCGCACATTCTTGATTAACTTTTGTCCATTTTGTACATGTTTGATTCTTTAAAAAAATTTTTATTATGTAAGTAACGTATTAATATATTCAAAATATTCAGAATATCTATGGAGAGTACTTTAAGTTCCCCTCACAACCATCCTTTTCAATCCCAGTAACCTCTCCACCAAGAGCAGAAAATGATGCCTATTTTCAGTTTGGGATCTATTCCTCAGACCTTTTTCTGTGCATTGACTTAGAAATAGAGGTGTTGGCAGATAAATAGGCTTATGAAAGAAGACATATAGTCTTGCTTTATTGCTTTGTGTTTGTGTGTACTTTTCCCACAAAAACAGTATCATACTGCCTCTCATTTGGCAAAATTGCTTTTTAGATTTTACAATGTATCTTGGAGATCTTTTCATATTGGTAGATATAGATGATTTATCACATTTTTTCCAACTTCTACTCTCTGGTATCATCTTTAATGCTAGCCTGACTTTTTCCCCTTCTCTTGGTGGTCTCACATGGACAATTAGAAGGTAAAAGGGGTAAAAATTACAGCAACCACATATTGATTCTGATGCCAATTACGTAAGGAATAAGCTTGCAATTGTTGGCTGGGGGAGGAATGTTTTCCTTAAAAATTAGAATGTTGGACACAGTTCAAAGGACATCACTGACATTAACACCCTCTCCCCTCTGTTTACTCCCCCCAACCCCCCTCCCAATTACTGGCATCGCTGAAAATTAAATGGAACCAGGGATCTTTGTGGTATATATACATCTGGTTTTTCCTTTTCCATATGTCTAAGTCCTCCCTTCTCAATTGCTTCTGTTTAGAAATTAATTTAAATTCCCAAATTAATTCTAGAAGCAAATTTGAAATCTGTAAAATGCGGGGATTAGATGCTCTTTTAGGGCTTTTACACCTCTAGGATTCTTTTATGTTATAGACAAAAAGAAGTATAGGACTGAGTCAAAGTGAATGGGAGGTTCTGAGACATTTGCACTTATTATATGCTTTGATTTTAAAGATTTAAGAGGTACCATCATATACCAGGAGCAAAAGGTGAGGAGTCAGGGATTGAGGGAATCAGCCCCAGCCCATCACTGACTCTCTGTGATTGCAGGTCACTCCTTGCTCTTAAATTTTCCATCTGTAACATGTAATAGATTATTTCTGGCTCTTAACTTACCCAGGGATGTTTTGTAAAAAAAATAAAGATAATCACTGCCTGTTATACTGTGCTCCTCCGTACAGATTCTACATAAATTAATGGCAGCAGTGGGGTGGTTATTTAAGAAATTTCTTGAGAAATACCCAGAATAGGTCACCTAAAATTTTTATTATTTCTCTTAGGCCAGTGAAGAGTGTTCTATGTTAGGTAGAACAGTGCTGAAGACTGATAGAAAAGTAAAAGGTTTGTAACACTGCAGGAGCCCATGGATGCTGGATATGGCTCTTTCCAACTGTAATGTTCTCAGTCATTTGATGCCTTTTATAATAATTAGCAACCTATCTTTTAGTTTAGGTTGTGTGTGTGTGTTTTTTTTTTTTTTGGTATATTTGTATTTTATGTTGTTCAGATATTCTCTTTGAGTAGTCATGTAGATAATCTTGGAATAGAAAGTCATATGTAAAATTTGCCACTTGACTTGAATTCTAACCCTTCTTGTAGACTTATTGTGTCAGATTCTCATTCTAAATCCCCTTTTTCACCTTCTTGTGATTGGTTGCTTTTTGTTATAAGAAACATGTAAGAAACTCCTTGAAAAATACCTGTTGTTCTTTCAGTTGATACAAAACACCAGTAAACTTTCTCTTTAAAGAAAAAACAATTGTAGAAAGGAGCTATTTCTCTGAGGGGAGACTTTAAAGAAATGCATTCTTTTCTCAGTGCACTGCTTTCCAAATTGACATCAGCCCAGGGGGTGTGAAAATTCTTCCAAAGCTTCCTGTCCCTCGGGTGAACAATACTGACACATGATGGCATGAAGTCAGTCGTGTTTGCTGCTTCTTTTCTGCATCTGGAGGCTATTCTGTTGTGATGTAAAAAATTAAGATTATAATTTTTAAAGTATATATTTCACAATCAAAGTATTTATAAATACATATGAAACTTGTTCTATGTATAACCTATGAGAAGTGGAATGGCCATGTTTATAACTCAGTAGGTAAACTGCTCTGGAATGCTTCTGACAGTCTCAACCGAGGCGAGACATTATGAACTGATTTGGTAAGGAAGGGTCTGTCTCCTTATTCAGCAGTTTCATATGAATTTAAAAAGATGGCTGGTGTTTGCTTTAGTTGCCAACTTAAGTTTGTTATGTCCATAGAACATGTTTTCTTTCTATCTGTAGATTTAGTGGAATTGGCCTTGGAATATGGCTTTGCAGATAAAAAAAAGGTTACTTATTTGATTCCTCTTAAACTTTAGAATTCAAATCAGTCAAGTAATCAAGAAGGGCAATTGGGAAGATACACTGTTGTTTTTCCTTTCTTTACTTGAAAACATAAGCTGAATCTTTTACTTTAAAAATTACTATTGAAATAACAGAAGTTTAATAGCATCATAGAAAATTTGGAAAATGGTGAGGGGAATGAACTGTAAGGGATAGGATTTGCCCTGGGCTTGAGGAATACAAAGTTCTTGATGTATTCCAGACTTCCCAGAGCACTTTTTTTTTTCCTGTGTGAATGTTGTATGTTATGTTGTATGCCTGCATGGGTCATCCTGCCTTGGGGGAAAGAGTTGTATATTTATTTTCTAATTACAATATAATTTTTACATGTGGACGTGGATGAGTCACATCATTCTGCCTTGCCTTCATTTCTTCATCTGTAAAATGATAATGGTTATATAATTGGAGATTTATTTAATTCAGTGGAGGCAAACCTTTTAAGTTACAGAGATTACTTTCACTGAATGAATTTAAGACAGGAAGATAGCATTGCCACATTTGTGCATTCTTCTACCTTTAAGAATGGAACCACGTTTTTTCCTTTGGCATAAAAATAGTGATTAGGCTCCCAAGATAGTTTGAGTGCCTCATGCATGTTCTAGCTGGCAACAATCTGAACCATCTTGCAATTCAGCATCTGGTTTATACATGAGACCCCTATAATTAGCCAGTAGTATTTCTCAGCCTTGTCTTTCAGGAAGATTTATGGCATACCTCAGGTGGTGTCAGATAGCAGGCAGAAGACTAAATAGCGAGCTCTCTTAATTTAGAAAAATTCCGTCCCCTTGATACCAATATTGCTAAATAAAATATTATTCTTTATAAAAAAAACCGGTTTCCCTCTTCATTTGAAATGATTGATAACTTTACTATCTGAGCCACCTAAGAGGTTTAAGTTCCTTGGGTGTGGTTTTAGAGTTTTAGGAAATCTGGGAAGAGCTGGCCTTTGGAGGGGATAGGCTGATGGTGTGTTCTGGAGTGCTATGCAAGGAAGACTTATTAGGCCAGGTGCTTTTCATGTCTGCATCTGCCAGAGTGAAAAACTGTGGAGGCAAGAGTTTGTCTCAGTAAAAGTTTTCATGTGTTCTCTTCCCAGGACAAAATGACTTTTTAATGCATGCAAGAATCCAAATAATTTATAGGTAATCAATATCAACAAAAGGTGTGCTTATTTCTGATTAGTTACAAGTTGATACACACTCCTATGGCTGTGTTCTGCTTAAGCTATAATTATCAGAGAAATCTCGTTAAACAGGATTTTCTGAAATGAAGCCCGTTAATTATATCAGACCCTTTGGTTTTATGTGGAACTATCAGCATGGCGTGAATTGAAAGCTGGTTGTGCACCCTACTTACTTGGAAATTTCTTCCCCTCAAATTTTGCTTCAAATCCATGACTTCTATTAGAAAGGGCACAGTGAGAGGCAACAGATTTCTAAGCCGAACTCTTTTCCTTAAATATCCCTCAGTGATCAAATTGCCTTGTATGAGTGGATTCCCATCAAGGGTTTGGGTTTGGTCAGTTTCAGGACATCTTATCTAAACATTCTTTTAGGGATAGGTCTATGCTGGTTAGACCCATAGAAATCAAAATTATCAACACAGTGATGACAGTGTAATTAGCCACATCTATCAGCAGTGCTTAATCAACTATATCTGAGGCTGCTGAAAAGTTCGCTGTGGTAAAATTCTGGTGTTACCCTTGACTCATATTAATGTCCCTAAAGATTTTGAACTGAGCTCTGTAAATGGCATTGACTCTAACCTGGAATTTACACTTTACCTGTAGGTAAAAAGTATACAAAGTTAGGAAACTAGCTCAAAACCAAACTCACCTTACAGCTAGGATACATGATGGTAGAGTGAAAAATGGACAGTAAGAAGTTTTAGTGAGTAGGACCCTCAAAGGAAGCTTAAATAAGTGCCTTTTGTATTCAGGTTTAAAAGAAAATCAACGTCTAAAATGTTACAGTAGATTTTATGTAAATTGTTCGTGCTAAATATTTGCAATGTATAGTCCTATTTCTTTATACTTCCCATTTGATGAGGTTTTTAAACCGTGGTTTGCTGGAGGGGAAAAATAAACCCAAACCTAAACCGCATAGAACAAATTGAATTACAAACCTGGTGTGGTCCTTTAACTCAATTACATCTAATTTGTGTTATTTTAGCCATCCTGGGTGGCAGCTGTTCTGTGTGAATGCCCACAAACATTTTCAATGTAAGAATTTGTCCTGATTATAACTCCTTAAGGTTAGTAGTAGTCTATTTCTATTTTAATGGGCAAAGTTATAGATTAATTTGGTGTATCAGGACCTTTTTAAAAACTAGAAATTTAGTTGGTTTGTTCTTTAAATAGGCTTTTAAAAAATTAAACATCTAATGTGTACTTTAAATGTTAATTTAAAAATATTTTTATAACTTTACCTTATTTTCTTATTTCTTCTGCTTCTACTTAAGTTTTTCCTAAAAAATAACCTCCTAACTACTTTATTCAGGCAATTATGAATTTGAGGGCAAGGAAATACCAAATTTTAGATTTTGATATACTCAAATATTTTGACATCCTAAACCAAAACTTGGAATGATCTGGGAAGAAAGACATGAAAAAAATATTGTTCAGTTCAATATAATTCAGTTAGAATTGAGTTAGGGTTGAGTCTGAACTTGCAGAAATGAAGAAATTGAAACCCAAGGGATTCATGCAAAAGCAGATACAGGAATCACTTACATGATTGGTGTCTAACAATTGATAGTACATCCTTCACTCATCTCCCATTTGTCTTTAGTTAATACTTTTATTTTTTTCTGGAGATTGATCTTTTGAGCAAATACTTAGTTTAATTCATTGCATATTACTAATGAATAGGAAAAGGACATTTAAGTGTCTATAATATTAGAAGTGAAATATGCAGAATGTCAATGCAGAAGAGAACATGTGATAGAAGGACCTCAACTAATTTTCTAAGGTGGACAGTTGCTAAGTAGAGAATATAGTGAAGCAATACTATGTAACAAAGAGAAATGGAAGAAAAATCTTAATTCCTCAAAAGTGACCTATGAATATGTTTGGAAAGACATTGTTTTTCTACTACATTCAGTAATTTTCTATTAGCAACTGAACAGCTGCTGTGGGTTAGGTATTGTTCTAGGTACTGAGCCTTCAAAGATGAGTAAGTTACAGGTCCCTACTTTGGAGGAACCTACCTGTAATAGGGATGGCAAGCATGTAAATAATAATTTCTAGCACCATATGGTGAGTGATAGAGGTTTGAATAAATTCAAAGATTCATATTTTGTTATGGGGAGAATATAGGATTAAAGTTAGGATATTAGATCAAAACAAGTGTATTTTTTAAAAAAATACATACTACTATACATGTGACATACTTTTCACTAGCCATTTAATCAGTTGCTAGTTGATCCATAGACTTAGGAATATAAATTGTTTAAATTTATGGTATCTGTCGCTGTCTACACTACTTCCCTACCATTCTCTACTTAAGGAGGAAAGTAACAACATGATCATTCGAAGCACTTTCTTTTACATTATTTCATTTTAATTAATTTTGAACTATACCAAGTTCAATAACATTTTTTCAAGTTTACATCATCCTGTATTTCTCTTTTATATCTGACCTTGACTGTCTACCTTTCTACTACTTGAAACTTCTCCCGGGTTTTCAATGGCAGTGTGTTTTTTGATTCCTCTGTTGCTTTTCTAACCTTACTTGGTGTTCCCTTTGCTGGCTTCACCTCTGTGTTAGTTATCCATTGCTATAACAAATTACTTTAAAATTTAGAGTCTTTTAATAATGAATATTTATTATCTCACAGTTTCTGTGGGCCAGTAATACTCTATCTTTTTTTTAGTGTTTTAAAAAAATTTAAATTCTTTTTAAAAAAATTTTTTATTGTTTAAAGCATTACATATGTCTCCTTTCTTCCCCCATTGACCTCTACCCAGCCACTCCCACCCCTCAGCACAGGCCCTCACCCCTCTACTGTCTGGTTTCAGTGGTTATGCTTATATGCATGCACACAAGTCTTTTGATTACCCTATCTGTCTTATTCACATTCACGTGATAAACATTTCAGCATTCAGTAGATAGTGTTGAATGCTTCATAAATGGATGCTATTATTCTAGTTGAGGTTCTCATCACTTCACTCCTAAATGGCTCCACCAACTTCTTTGTGGCTTCCAATCTTTACCCCATGCTGCTGTTAAACCACTCTCTCTAAAGAAATTCATGCTGCTGCTTCCCTAAACATGACCAATTGTGACTCTCATTGGCCTAATCTTTAAGTTTATATTGGTCTTCTTGGCATTCAAAGCATTCCATATACCTATTTATTCAACCATGTTTCTTAACAAACACATACTTTACTTAAACTGATTCCTTATACCTTATACCAATCCCTGTCCCCATCCCTAATACTATGTTCAGTCTTACTTCTTGACTTCATTATTAATTTTGTCCCTCACCTATAATGCTTACTCTCCTTGGTTGTTTTTGTTTTTGTTTTTTTATATATTACTATTCTGTCTCTTAGCTCATATCTTGTTACGTTCCTTTCAACTTTTTTAAAAAATATGTTTTTATTGATTTGAGAGTAAGGGAGAGGGAGATAGAAACATCAATGATCAGAGAGAATCATTGATCAGCTGCCCCCTTTACACCCCCCACTGGGGATTGAGCCTGAAACTCAGGCATATGCCCTGACCTAGAATCTAACCATGACCTCTTGGTTCATAGGTCGACACTTAACCACTGAACCACGCCGTCCAGGCCCTTTCAAAGCCATTTTGAACTTTCCTGGCTCAGTCTAATTTTTATTCTTTGAATTTCTTTTATACTAATGCTCAATATCAAACAGTGTATTTCTTTATCTTTAGCTTGAGTTAATTTCCATTCTCAACCAGAATTTCAATTATCTCAGAGCAAAATCCTTTCACTTATGTGTCTATTATACTGAGCCCTTTAAGTACATGTTGGTTGATTGATTGAAAATTAGAAAACTTGACTCAGCTGTAAAAAATTCTCTTTGTGGTGCTGCTGGATGAATTTTAACTCCCAGAGCCATAAATGAGGATAAACTTGGACTTAGGATAGTTTGGAACTACACTTCATCTTCATGAAGAAGTATTGCTGTATAAAGAGATTAATTTTTAAAAATGTTCCCTCTGGCCAACTATCAAAACTGGCTTTTAGCCTTGAACTATCAAAGCTAACGCTTCAGTGTAGCCTGGAGCAGAACAGGTATTAAGTAGCAAGCAATTCAAGGTCTCTGATCCCTAGCCTGCCTCAGCTCTGGGTCTGGCCAAGCCCTTTGGCACAGATAAGTGGAACAAGGAATGTACTTTTATCTTCTCTCTCTTGAAACTTTCATGGATTCAATTCACAAAGAAAGGGCAGTAATTAAAATTTTGTGTCAGCATCTTCTCATTCATCTAGAAAAGTTAAAGGCAGGTAATAATAATAAAAATGCAAGTACACATACAGTCTGAAAATAATGTTGGGGTTAATTGTGTTCTATAATATTCTCTGTGTATTTTGTACCAGCTCTGGAGAATGAGGCCCAAGAGCCAGTGGGAGCTAAAGCCTAGGTTCTTTTGGTAACGTTAACTTTAGTTCAGTGCTTTTGCTGAGATGGAACACTATTCACATTATTAGTTTCTATTAATATTACTTTGTATCTGCTTAAAACTTCTCTGTTTTCTCTCTTTCTCTATCTTCCTTTCTTCATTATCCCCCTCCTAAAGCCACAGGTAGGGTATTTGGTTATAGTTAGAAAGAGGAACATTCAAATTTTCATTACAGCCATCTGTAATTCTTGTTAGGTTTGTATTTTAGGGTTATTTATAATATCAGATGTTTCAGTCAAGAGTCCCAACTTTAGCACTGGAATATTAGAAGTAGAGAAATTAAGGGAAATTGAAAAGGCTAAAGCTCTTGATTCTTGCCTTTTATCCTTACAGTAATGACTTCTGGACATGTAGCTTGGAGAAGATATAGAATATCAGTTGTGAATTTACGTGGTTACTGCCCAGATCACTTCAATTCATACATCCTGCCTCTGCAGTTCCTTCCTCTAGAACCCCTGCACTTGGGGGCCTCCTCATAATAGCCAATCTGATGGTAATAACTCTATTACATCTGAGTCTTCTTTCTCCTCCTCCTCCTCCTCCTCCTCCTCCTCCTCCTCCTCCTCCTCCTCCTCCTCCTCTTCCTCTTCTTCTTCTTCTTCTTCTTCTCCTTCTCCTTCTCCTTCTTCTTTTTTCTTCTTCTCCTTCTCTTAAACATATTTTTATTGATTTCAGAGAGGAAGGGAGAGGGAGAGGGAGAGGTAGAGAATGAAACATCAATGATGAAAGAGAATCATTAATCAGCTGCCTACTGCATGCCCTACACTGGGGATTGAGCCTGCAACCTGGGCATGTGACCTGACCGGGAATTGAACCGTGACCTCCTGGTTCATAGGCTGATGCTCAACCACTGAGCCATGCCGGCCAGGTTTAGTTTTCTTCTTTATTCATCCTGTACTTCTCCACATATGCTCCACTTATCTACCCAGTGAGCAATCTCCAGCTATATTTAAAGGTAAAAGTGGTTAAGAAGTTGGAGGAGAGAGTGAGGCAGGGAGGGACAGAGACAAACATGAAAAAGTGTCAGGGAGCAGCAGTGTGATGTCAACCTCAAAGCATTCTAGTCCATCTTGGTCTTGTTGCCACCCTTTAAAGTTTCTAAATGAGTTTAAAATAAAAACTAAATACTTTGTGCTAGAGCAATGTCTGTTCTTTTCCTCTGCATTGAAAGGACTGTTTATCCTTTTAAATGTATTCATAAAGTCAGCACATTATTAAAAAAACACAACTAAATAAATGTGTTTGTATTTCAGTCCTCAACACACAAATAAGATACTTTTCTGAAAATCTTCAATGATATTCTTAAAACCAAATCTCCTGGTTTTTGCTTAGTTCCATCTTCCTTGATCACTCTGCTGCATTTGATGCAAATTTGAATATTCCCTTCTTGAAAAAAGGAAGTAACTTATTGCACACAGCTTTTGCCACATGAAATCTTGTCTAATCAGCCTCATTTGAAAGTACATATTTTGTTTGATGGCATTTGCAAATTATCCCACCCCCACCAGGACTTGCCATATGAAAATGCTTCCATATGCTAAAAGTTAGCTTACTCATTTTACTGAAGGAGAAAAAAAAGAAAGAAAAATGTACTTTACTGACACGCTGTCTTATAAACATGAAGCTGCAGCCTGGGCAGGGTTGGCAGTGGCAGCCCCTCCGAGCTCACTGTAAACAGCGCTGCAGCCTTGGGACCTCCCAGTTCAACATGAGTGTGCAGTGTTGTTTTTGCCCCACAGAAGTAAATTGTTAAAAATGCAACTGACTCATATATGATTGGAAAATACTTAAATACAGTTAGCATATAGCATTTAACTCTGATTTCTAACAGATCTGAACATTTTAAATACTAACTGCTTTTGCTTTCAGATTCTTTGGGTATCTCAAGGCATTTGTTTCAACAGCCACGACTCTGGTCTGGGCCCCCAACACCTCATGCCTAGATTACAGCAATAGTCTTCTCCTTGATCTCCCTAACATCAGTCATTCTCCCTTTTAACCTGTCCTGCTGCTGCTATAAGATAATCTTTCTTAAACAACATTATGCCTTCTCCCATCAACTGATCTCATTTATCGTAATCTCACTAATATTTCTCTCAAAACCTGATTTATAATTTCGTGTAAGGAGTCTTTGTGATAATCTCATTTGGCCCTGTTTTTCCACAGTATTTTTCAACCACACTCCTACTCTATTACATTTATGTTGATTTATTGAAGATTTTAAAAAATTGTTGTATGTGTGTTCTTTTCTTTTCAAGTGTATGTTAGAATGGAGTCTAATATATATATCTGGTATAATGAACTCCCATATGACATTCACATAGTTTTATCTACTGTTAACATTGAGTTACATTTCCTCTTTTTTTCTCAAACATACATATATATACATCTCATTATACATTTGTTCAGAACCATTTGCTAGTAAATTACAGAGGTTGTGACCATTCACCCTAAATACTTCAGCAAAGTGTCCATTAAGAATAATGACACTGTTTTACATAACCACAGTATATTGATCAATTTCTGTACTGTATTATTATCTAGTATATGGCTCTAATTAAAATTTTAGCTATTATCCCAGTATGACCTTTATGGGTAATTGGGGATATATGATTTTTTTTTTTTTAGTCATGTTTCTAGTTTTCTAGAGCAACTTCTTAGCTTATCTTGTATGACATTGACATTTTTGAAGAGTACAGGTCCTTAATTTTGTGGAATGCCTCATTTGGGTTTGCCTAACTATTTCCACTATACTTGATCTCCCCCGCTTTGTTGTAGTTTAAATCTCTGTATGTGTGCATACATATGCTATGTGCTTATGTGTAAGTCTTCTTTTCCAAACTAGACTATAAGTTCCTTGGAGACAGAAATGACTCCTCTTGTTCATTTTTGTTCTTCATGCTTTCAAGCACATATAAACTTTGCCTTTAACAAAAATTAAACATATTCATAAGCCAAAAGTTCTTACCTATTCTAGGTTAAAAGGATGCTTTAAAACATACAGAGAAAAATGTATCAGATTAATTAAGTCTCAGTAATTAAGGATGTCAAAAAAATGCTATGGTAACAATAGAAGCATTATGTTTTTCTTCAGAGACTTGAAGGAAATTGGCTACTGCAGAGTGTAATGTAATATGGGGCATGCTCAGAACACTATGAATCCTGTACTAATTGACCTGTGTTGTTTTCATCATTCCACTAAGAAAACCCTTAGCAATAGTATTAGAACTCTTTTCCATAAACAGAATTCCAAATAGCATTTGCATCTGACCTGGTATTTCAGTGGGCACTGAAGTTAGCATGAAATATCTTAGACTTCAAAAATATGTCTCACGAGATTGGAAATATGTAAGGTTGTCAAGAAAAGGTCTTTTATTATCCATAATTATTCTTTCATTATCATCTAAGCAAAGTTATAAGAAAGTGACTTATCCAAAGTTTTAGGGACAAGCACAAGTCAGAAGTTTTTAATTTTGAAGTCAGCATCTGAAAAGAGCATTTTAGAGGCTCTGAAACCCATGACTTATTTGTAAAGATCCAGAGTAAGCTTGAATTTGTTATTTAGGATTAGGATTTCAGGAACTTATATTACATCATTTTCTCTTGTTTTGATGAAGAGCATTTAATATACTGGTTTTCTTAGTATTGACTTTCATAGCTCATTTGGAGGCAGTTATTATCCCAGGTGATTACTTATCTCTGAAGGCCTAGTCTAACTCTACATTTATCTGAGCTTACTGAATAGCTCCACATTACTCAGCACACACTGCCGTGAAGATACTCTTAGGAGTAACGGCTGACATTCTCCATACTGTGGTTTGTCTCTGTGTATGTGCCTGTGGATAACTTGGCAATCGCTTCCTCAGTGAAATAACAGTCAGTGTGGTTCAGCCAAAGTTTAAAGGAATAAAATAACCGAAGTGGGAGTTTTTTATACAATGCCAAATGATACTATCCTTGCTTCTTTCTTATTGAATTGTTCAGGTAATAGGTAGTGTTTCATTGCCTTGGAAGGTCTTAAAAACAAAACAATACAAAGCAAACAAACAAAGAAAAACCAATAAACAGGAAATACCAGGTTATTAAATGATTTATTTCCTTGCCACAGTATTAAGCCAAGAACACTTCCTGTAACTCAAAAATGTATGCTTAGATCAGAATCTGATTTTGAGAATGAAAAACATCTTATCTATTTTTTTCAGGATCATGTTTAATAGAAAAGTGGTGATGCACTAATCTTTTCACAGACATGATTTGAGCATATTTCGTATGTTTGTCAATTAAAAAAAAAGTTTTTTGAGGTTTGTTTCTACTGCAGCAGGCAGAGGCACTGTGATTCACTGAATTGTGTGAATTACAGGCATGATCAAGGAACGGGCCATGGAACGTGATGGCCCCTGCAGTGTTAAAAGTGCTTTGATCTTCTGTTTTGACATGTTGAGTTTATCTTTAATTATATGTGATGACATTTGATTACTATACACTTAGATTATTATACTGTGGTTTGTAAAATGCAGTTTGTACCATATAACTTCAGCACCCGTTTTTCTGTAGTTTGCAGAGAGAGGTTTTCATTTTGTTTATGTGGAAATGACTTGATTTCTGAATTAGTAGACACTTCAAATGTGAAGTAGTTGGCTGCCAGGAAAAGCATGCTTCGTGTATAGTAGATATTATCAGTGTGTTCTGTTGGACCTAGTGTCTTATTTTACAGAGGTGACAGAATTATATGTGGTTATTAATTCTGGTAACTGGCTGCTTGACTTCAGGTAAATCTCTTATGTTCTCAGGAGCTTTGAAAAATGAAAGCTTTAGACTAAATGTTATCACAGGTTTCAACTCTGAAATTCTATGATTCTACTCTTCTTTAAAAGTCATGACAAACATAGTTCAGAATACAATAGAAATTCCTGACACATTTTTTTTTAAAAGAAAGATGTTTTAAAAAATATTACATGAGTTACTGGCTTTTGACCTTGCATTTTGATATGAAATGAGGTACTTTTTATAAAAGCACAATAACTTTTTCATTGCTGGGAAGAGGCAGTGGGGTTGGTGGCAACCCCACTATAAGGCTACAACTGTAGAGAGAACTTTCATTTGGAATTTTCTGTATTATGCCATCACCTTAGCCTTGGGGATATGATGCCTTTCCTTGAAATTACCTGCTTTGCTTGCAGTTACATGCCAAGCTCTGGATTCTTCTCAAATATATGCCCCACCTATGAAATGTCCTTGAGAATTTGAACTGATTGTAATTCTCAGAGGAAATTACAAAAATAAGTTTTTCTTTTTGAATGGTAGCCAGATATAGTGATTTGACTTTTAACACCATTTAAATCAATTTTGCCAGTTTTCCTAATGGGACAATTAGGCAAAAAGCAAAAGCAATAATGAATAAACAAACAAAATCCTTTAAGTTCAGCGGCTATTTTATTTGTTTATTGATGAGAGAGAGAGAAACATTGATTTGTTGTTCCACTTATTTATGCATTCATTGGTTGCTGCTTGTATGTGCCCTGACCAGAGATTAAACCCACAACCCACAACCTTGGTGTATCGGACGATGCTCTAATCAACGAGCCTCGAGTGTCTTACTTAGAACATATCATTAGAGAGTATAATATTCCATGTATTTTTATTCTGGATTTTGTTTATTTTGTCAGATAACCAGTTCTTTACTTGCTAAGATGGCTTCTATTGCAAGACACCACTTCCTAACTAAGGGTAGGACCTTCTAGGAACATGTATAGTGATAGATCCATCGTAGAAACTTAAATATTTAAGTGAATTGCAATATCAGAAGCATTTTTCATCCATAAACCTGAAAAACTTAAAAGACTGAATTAATATTTGAAGTTATGAAGCTTCTTAACCAATGCTAGAGTTATCTTTGTAGCATAAATTAGTTGTATTTTTTTTCCTTCTATTGGCTCTAAGATTCATTACTTTAAATTCTCATCTGTCACACACAATTATTATTCTTTTTTAAAATAATTCTTTATTGTTTAAAGTATTACATATGTCCCCTTCTTCCCCCATTGATCCCCTCCAACCCTCCCATCCCCCCATTACTTCACCACCCTATTGTCTGTGTCCATGGGTTATGCCTAAATGCATACAAGGTCTTTGGTTGATTACCTCCCACCCATACACCCTCCCCCGCCTTCCCTCTGAGATTCTGCACTCTGTTCTATGCTTCCATGTCTCTGGATCCACTCTGTTCATCAGTTTATTTTGTTACTTAGATTCCATATATGAGTTCGATCATGTGATACTTGTCTTTCTCTGACTGACTTATTTCACTTAGCATTATACTCTCCAGGTCCCTCCATGCTGTCTCAAAGGGTAAGAGATTTTTCTTTTTCATTGCTGCATAGTATTTCATGGTATAAATGTACCACAGCTTTTTTATCCACTCATCTACTGATGGGTACTTGGGCTGTTTCCAGATCTTAGCTATTGTAAATTGTGCTGCTATGAGCATAGGGGTGCATACATTCTTTCTGAATGGTGTTTCAGGTTTCTTAGGATATATTCCTAGAAGTGGGATCATTGGGTCAAATGGCAGTTCCATATTTAATTTTTTGAGGAAACTTCATACTGTTTTCCATAATGGTTGTACCAGTCTGCATTCCCACCAGCAGTGTACTAGGTTTCCCTTTTCTCCACATTCTTGCCAGCCCTTATCATTTGTTGATTTGTTGATGGTAGCCATTCTGACAGGTGTGAGGTGATACTTCAATGTTGTTCTAATTTGCATTTCTCTGATGATCAATGACTTTGAGCATTTTTTCATATGTCTCTTGGCCATCTATATGTCCTCTTTGGAGAAGTGTCTATTTAGGTCCTTTGCCCATATTTTAATTGGATTGTTTATCTTCTTTTTGTTAAGTTGTATGAGTTCCTTATATATTTTGGATATTAACCCTTTATCAGATGTGTCATTGCCAAATATGTTCTCCAATACAGTGGGCTTCCTTTTTGTTTTGTTGATGGTTTCTTTTGCTGTGCAGAAGCTTTTTATTTTGATGTAGTCCCATTTGTTTATTTTCTCCGCCTTAGGAGATGTATCTGTAAACATATTGCTTGCTATGAGAGATGTCTGAGATTTTGCTGCCTATGGTTTCTTCTAGGATTTTTATGGTTTCACGACTTACATTTAAGTCTTTTATCCATTTTGTGTTTATTCTTGTGTATGGTGTAAGTTGGAAGTGTAGTTTCATTTTTTTTTTTTTGCATATATCTTTCCAATTTTTCCAACACCATTTATTGGAGAGACTCTCTTGACTCCATTATATGCTCTTGCCTACTTTGACAAATATTAATTGAGCATAATAGCTTGGGTTGATTTCTGGGGTCTCTGTTCTGTTCCATTGATCTATATGCCTGTTCTTGTGCCAATACCAGGCTGTTTTGATTACAGTGGCTTTGTAGTATAACCTGAAATCTGGTATTGTGTTTCCTCCAACTTGGTTTTTCTTTCTCAAGATTGCTGCAGCTATTCGGGATCTTTTTTGATTCCATATAAGTTTTTGGAGTATTCTGTGAAATATGCTGTTGGTTTTTTAATAGAGATTGCATTGAATCTGTAGATTGCCTTGGGTAGTATGGACATTTTAATGATGTTGATTCTACCAATCCATGAACACGGTATGTTCCACTTGTTTATATCTTTTTCTATCTCTTTTTTCAACGGCCTGTAGTTTTCCGAGTACAGGTGTTTTGCCTCCCTGGTTAAGTTTATTCCTAAATTTTTTACTTTTTTTGTTGCAATGGTAAATGGGATTGTTTGTTTAGTTTCTCTTTCTGAGAATTTATTATTGGTGTACAAAAAAGCCACTGATGTTTGGGTATTGATTTTGTATCCTGCTACATTGCCAAATTCATTAATTAAATCTGGTAGTTTTTTGGTGGAGTCTTTAGGGTTTTCTTTGTACAATATCATGTCATCTGCGAACAATGAGAGTTTTACTTCCTCCTTTCTAATTTGGATGCCTTTTATTTCTTCTTATCTGATTGCTGTGGCTAGGACTTCCAGTACTATGTTGAATAAGAGTGGTGAAAGCGGACATCACTGTCTTGTTCCTGTTCTTAGGGGAAATGCTTTTAGTTTTTGTCCATTGAGTCTGATGTTCGCTGTAGGTTTGTCATATATGGCCTTTATTATGTTGAGATATGCTCCCTCTATTCCCATTTTGCTGAGACTTTTTATTAAAAATGGGTGTTGGATTTTGTCGAATGCTTTTTCTGTGTCTATTGATATGATCATATGATTTTTGTCTTTCATTTTGTTTATGTGATGTATCACGTTTATTGATTTGTGAATATTGTACCAGCCTTGCATCCCTGGAATAAATCCCACGTGGTCATGGTGTATGATGTTTTTAATATATTGCTCGATCCAATTTGCTAATATTTTGTTGCGGATTTTAGCATCTATGTCCATCAGGGATATTGGCCTGTAATTCTCTTCGTAGTGTCTTTATCTGGTTTTGGAATTAGGATAATGCTGGCCTCATAAAAAGAGTTTGGAAGTGTTCCTTCCTCTTGGATTTTTTGAAATAGTTTGAGAAGTATAGGTGTTAGTTCTTCTTTGAATGTTTGGTAAAACTCCCCTGTGAAGCCGTCTGGACCTAGGCGTTCGTTTGCTGGCAGTTTTTATTTTTTTATTACTGGTTGTATTTCATCAGTTGTTATTGGCCTATTTAGGTTTTCTGATTCTTCCTGTTTCAGTTTTGGGAGATTGTATTTTTCTAGGAATTTGTCTATTTTATCCACATTGTCCAGCTTGTTGTCATATAGTTGTTCATAGTATTTTCTTACAATCCTTTGTATTTCTGTGGTGTCAGTGGTTACTTCTCCTCTTTTGCTTCTGATTTTATTTATTTGGGTCCTCTCTCTTTGTTTCTTGATGAGTCTGGCTAATGGTTCATCAATTTTGTGTATCCTTTCAAAGAACCAACTCTTGGTTTCATTAATTTTTTTTGGGTCTCTATGTTATTTATTTCTGTTTTAATCTTTATTACTTCCTTCCTTCTACTTACTCTGGGCTTTTCTGGTTCTCTTTCTAGTTCTTTAAGTTGTAAGATTAAATAGTTTATTGCTAATTTTTCTTGTTTTTTGATGTGTGCCTGTAGTGCTATGAACTTCCCTCTCAGGATTGCTTTTGCTGTGTCCCAGAGATTTGGGATTGTTGTGTGTTCATTTTCATTTGTTTCCAGGAAGTTTTTGATTTTTTTGTTGATCTTGTTGGTAACCCATTCATTGTTTAATAACATGCTATTTAGCCTCCATGTGTTTGAATGTTTTGGGGTGTTTTACTGTAGTTGATTTCCAGTTTCATTCTACTGCGATCTGAGAAGATGCTTGATATGATTTCAGTCTTCTTGAGCTTGTAGATACTTGTTTTGTGTCCTAACATGTGGTCTATCTTTGTGAATGATCCATGTGCACTTGAGAAGAATGTCTATTCTGCTGCTTTAGGGTGAAATATTCTATAAATGTCAATTAAATCCATCTGATCTAGTGTGTCCTTTAGAGTCACTGTTTCCTTATTTTTGTTTGGAAGACCTATCTAGTGAAGTCAGTAGGGTGTTAAAGTCCCCTACTATGATTTTATTATTATCTATCTCTCTGTTAAAGTCCTTTAGAAGTTTTATTATATATTTAGGTGCTCATATATTGGGTGCATATATGTTTACCAGAGTTATATCCTCTTGTTGGATCGTTCCCTTTAGTATTATGTAGTGACCTTTGTTGTCTCTTGTGATGGTCTTCATTTTGAAGTCTATTTTGTCGGATATGAGTATTGCTACTCCAGCTTTTATTTCTTTTCCATCCCTTTACTCTGTGTGTGTCTTTTGTTCTGAGGTAGGTCTCTTGTAGACAGCATATAGTTGGGTCATGTTTTTGCATCCATTCAGTTACCCTATGCCTTTTGATTGGAGCACTTAATTCATTTACATTTAGGGTTATTATTGAGAGATACTTATATATTGCCTTGTTAATTCTGTATGCCTAGGTTTCTCTCTCTGTTTCTTTTTCTCATTACAGCAGTCTCTTTAGCTTTTTCTTGTAATGTTGGCTCGGTGGTGATGTACTCCGTTAGCCTTTTTTTGTGCAGGAAGCTCTTTATTTGACCATCTATTTTGAATGATAGCCTTACTGGATCTAGTAATTTTGGTTTCAGATCCTTGCTTTCTATTACCTTGAGTACTTCAGGTGTCAGCCTTACGGGAGCTCCTTTGTAGGTTATAGTTCGCTTTTCTCTTGCTGCCTTTAAATTCTCTCTTTGTATTTAATTTTTGGCATTTTAATTATTATGTGTCTGGGTGTGGGCCTGTTTGGGTTCTTCTTGCTTGGGGTTCTATGTGCCTCTTGAACTTATGTGACTTTTTCATTGATCAGGTTAGGGAAGTTTTCTGCCATTATTTCTTCAACCACATTCTCTATCCCTTCCTCCCTTTCTGCCTTTTCTGACACACCTGCTACTCTAATATTGTTTCACATTGTCCCATAGCTCCCTTAAGCTGTCCTCCTGTTTTTTAATTGTTTTTTCTTTTTGGTTCTCTGAATTAGTGATTTTTTCAAATATGTCTTCTAATTCACTGATTCGATGCTCAGCTTCCCCTAATCTGCTGTGTATTCCTTCCAATGTGTTCTTTATTTGTGCTATGTCATTCTTTATTTATGTTTTCATAGTTACTATATCTTTTCTCATGCTATTGAGCATCTTTACCATCATTTCTCTGAACTCTGTTTCAGATACATTTCTTATCTCTCCTTCATTTATCTCTTCTGGAGAATTCTCTGTTCTTTCATTTAGGGAATTTCTTTGTCTTCTCATTTTGGCTGCCTGTTTGGGTTTGTGACTATGTATTAGGTAGATCTGCCATGCCTCTCAATCTCTAGTGCAGGACAGTGTCAAATGCTGTTTCTGACTAATTAGATCAGGCAAAGACTCAAAGCCTCCAGACACTACCTCTGCCTATAGACTGATAGGATTCCGACTTAAATTGCCCTCAGGCAACTGTTCTCAGGTGTATCGAGATTTTTTTCAACAGGTGGAGCAGTTGCTTTTGCCTGGAGGCTAATTGTTATTTTTAGTTTCTTAAGTGGCCTCAGGGAAGGTGTTTTCCAATAGGGTGGGCCAACCATCTTTCCCCCAGGCAAGGCCACCTATATAGCAAATGTCTATGTGGGAAAGATGTCCTCTGCTGCATGAGGGAATAACACAATATAGGAAACCAAGGGTGTCTGCATTCTGAGCTCTAACCCCTGAGTCCCCAATCCTGGCTTCTGCTTACACAGCTCCAGTCCACTCTGCCTCTCCTCTGCTGGAGCACAAGGTGGGTGGCTCCACTGGGAATTTTGTGCGTTGACCCTTTAAGAGAGTGCCTGAATTCCCAGCCATCGCTGCCTGGCAGATAGCAACCCTGCTGCTTTTCACAGCCAGATGTTATGTGGATACCCTTCTCAGTTCTGGTGCTCTCTGCCCATCAAATATCAGATGAGTTCTCAGTGGCAATCACCCACAGCTGAGATATCTCTCTGGGACTTCAGTTGTTGTCTGTGGGCTCCTGGCCAGCTCTTTCACACCTCTGCTCCTCCTACTACTGATGCGGTCTCCACTTTCAGTCCTCGGGTATCAGGGTTCTCTCCTGCGAGTCTTCCTTTGATTATTTAGAAAGTTCTTCTGTATTTTAGCTGTAATTCCAGTTTATTCCTGGGAGTGGTCCATGCAGCATCCACTTTCTCTGCTGCAATTTTTAATCTCCCTGTTGTTCTTTTTATAGTGTTTAAAAATAGATAAGCATCCCTAGCCAGTTTGGCTCAGTGGATAGAGCATCGGCCTGTGGATTCCACAATTATTGAGTATGATTATTTACTGCCTAAAAACTAAGCATTGGTACTTACATTTGAATTTTATTGTTTTGGGTTTTTTTTTAACTGAAGAATCATAGTAAGCACTTTGGGATTTTTTAAAAGCTAAAGCCTATACATACATATAATTGGTAGTAACTAGGTGACAGGTTGGAAAGCGAAGCCTGTAAGGTATTATCGTACAGCTGCATCTCAAGCCATTCTCTTTCTTGCTCACAGACTATGTCGTGTTAAGATTTTAGCATTTGTTTCTTTTTAGAGAGAATGGAAAGGTGAAGCCTTAATATAAACCATTTCAAGGTAATTAACAAACAGTGGATAATAATTGCTCCTCTTTATTGGTATAAAGAACATGGGAAAGGCATTTGGGAATAGGAGCTGGGTGGGCACTGCACTTAAACATGGGAAACCCATTGTTGGTGTTTTTCCCCTCTGCCTATGTCTGCAGCTTGGTCAGGATCCTTTGACATAGAGCTTCAGGCAGGAGGATGAGGGGAGAAAAGAGAACAGATCACTGAGCCTGAGGTAACAGCTTCTGTAGATTCTCTTTCTTGTTCCCTACCCTGGTGAATCTTTAGTAAAATTTCAGGTTAGATGATTTAGCAGATGGTTATTCAGTACTCAGAAGGAAATATGTTGATCCCTAGGCGCCAGCTTGAGTTTACAAAAAAAAAATGTTATTATAGATTAACCTAATTTAATTCTTCTTTGGAGGGTTATTAGACTATTAATCACACAATATAAGTGTCTTAATTTTATGCAGCTTTTTGGCATGGTCTGCCATGATATAATTGAGGGTAAAATGAACAAGAATGATGTGATATGATAATATAGTTATGTTGATATGTAACTGGTTTAACAACCATCTAAAAGAGTGTTTAAGAGAAAAAGTGTTAACCTGGAAGGAAGATTCTGGGATGCCACAGGAATTAGGAATCAGTCTTCAGCTTTATGTTACGTAAACAAAGAGTTAAAAGAAAATATAGCTGGCACATTGATCAAATTTGTAGATAATACACAATTGGGGAAGGATGGCTAAAATTATTAGGTGATGGATACAGGAATCAAAAAAGGCTTAAACATACTAGAATGATGGACTTGACCAAGAAGATAAAATTTATTGAGAACAAGTTTATATATTACTAGAGGCCCGGTGCATGTATTTGTGCACGGTGGGGTCCCTCTGCCTGGCCTGAGGACATCCCCCGAGGGGTCCTGGATTGCGAGAGGGTGCAGGCCAGGCCAAGGGACCCCACCCATGCACGATTGGGGCCAGGGAGGGACTGCGCGGGAGGGCTCCAGGGCGTGGCTGGCCCATCTCACCCAGTCCCAGTTGGGGCCAATTGGGGCTGGCCGGCTGGGGAGGGACCACAGGAGGTTGGCCGTCCGGGGAGGGACTGTGGGAGGGCTCCAGGGTGTGTCCAGCCTGTCTCGCCCAGTCCCTGTCACCTGGACCCCAGCAGCAAGCTAACCTACCAGTCGGAGCATCTGCCCTCTGGTGGTCAGTGCATGTCATAGCGACTGGTTGAACGTTTGAACAAACGGTTAGACACTTAGCATATTAGGCTTGTATTATATAGGATTATATATAATACTATGTATTACAGAATAGTGGAGAAATGGCTTAGATGTAGGGGTAGGAAGAAAAGAGACAACATCCTTAAGTTAACTTAAAATTTAATATGAACAACTTTGTTATATTCCTTTCCAAAAAAACACAGTATGATCTTAGGCTACATTAACAGAATGTCTAGAGTAGGGTTGGTGAGAGTCCTGCTTTATTCTAAGTGACTACTTCGTATTAGATTATTACACTTTGAGGAACAAGCTTCAGGCACATCCAGAAGAAAATGGCTAAACTAACGAGGGGATTTTAAAAAATATAAGCAAGTTAAAGAAAGACAGGATGTTAGCCTATAGGGGGTGATAGTAGCCATCATCTGATATTTGATGGGCAACCCTATATAAGAGAGGTTAGAATGAGACGGTGAGGCTCCAGAATGCAAAATGACAACCAGTGGTTAGATGTTATATGGAGATAGATTTTGGCTCCATATAAAGAAGAGTTCTGTGATCCTTAGAAGTGTATCTGAAGGTAGAATGGACTGCATTTGGAATTAAGTAGTGAATTTTCCAGGGTGCTGCTGAATATCCTTCTGGGCTTGTGGTAGTAGAAAAAATTTATTCATCAGATAGAGACTAAAGCTAGTTGATTTTTAAGATTGCCGTGTGACCTTTTTGGTTGTGTGTTCTCTATTTATTTATAACCAATCTTTCTGTCACTTGGCTAAGAAGCAGAGAATCGCTTTGACCAGAAATTGAGAAGTAGGAATCATCTGTTATTATCAAAACACTAGAGGCCTGGTGCACAAAGTTCATGCACTCAGCAGGGATGGGGGTGGGGTCCCTCAGCCTGGCCTGTGCCCTCTCGCCATCTGGGAGCCCTCGAGGGATGCCCGACTGCCGCCACCGCTGCTGCACTCAGCAGCTGTGAGCCTGGCTTCTGGCTGAGCAGTGCTCCTCCTGTGGGAGCACACTGATCACCAGGGGGCAGCTCCTGCGTTGAGTGTCTGCCCCCTGGTGGTCAGTGCACATCATAGTGACCAGTTGTTCCACTGTTGGGTTGATTTGCATATTAGCCTTTTATCATATAGGATGCCTGTTGTTTTTGCAAGGAGCTTATTCTTATCTACTCACTCCTGCAATATCTTTCTGAAATTCAAAGTACTTAATATAGGAGTTTAGAAAGGATAGTAATGTTGTTTCCAGAAAACATTATTTACATATTTGGCACATTTTGCTTAGCACCAAAACCAAAGTGATCATATGGCAGCTATTAGAAGATAGTACTATGAAATGAATATACACAGACACATCAGAATAACCAAATTCATTGATTTGTTCACTCATTTGTTCTTTTACACATTCATTCATTGATATTTTTTTCTACCTGATAGGTGCTGGACATTTTGCTAGATGCTGGGAAGTTGATAAATACTACAATTTTTGATAAAAAAAATCTGTTAATAGGTATTGTTTCTTATAATGTGCCAAAAAATACTTTTATTAAAAAAATAAACAAGTACTCCTCTTTTTTAAATTTTTTTATTTTTATTTTTTCATGATATAAACTAAAAAGGAAAGTATAAAAGAAACTGTGGGAAATCCTCAGTTTACTCTATATGTCAACTATTGTATGTAGTCATACACAAATCACACCTTTGTGCACATCGTCAGTGTGAACATAGCTTTGAAAGTGAATTCTGAGGTGGAATGTTGTTTTTCAGGGTTCTCTTCATTTAGTACCAGAGTTTTTCTTTCTTTTTTAGACTGTTAACTTCCATGTTGCTCTTTAAAAGGAAAACTAAAATGTCGTATAAAGGATTTAAAAATACATACCAACACTATTTTTTGAAGGAAAAAAGCCTTTCTAGCTCTCTTGGCTAAATGTTTTCAGCTAGTTTTAATTTCAGTGTGTATTACTGCTAGGCAGACAAGAATGATCTTGAAAAAAGAAAGCTTTTGAAATATTAAGCCAACAAAGGAATTGCCTGCAGGATAAGTTTATAGTTGAACATATTCACTGGTTACACTGCCAAGTTTTATCTTTAATTTATTTTAATATAAGATGGTTTGCTCTTTGTCTTTCATCTTAAAAATACACCTATTAACACTAGCTTATAAATCATTATCACACTCAGGTAGTGGGTAGATTAATAGTACCTAGTTTTACAGTTAGAAATATAAAATGAGAAGCCAGTGCTTCTCTGTGTGACTGTAGCCAAGCAGGGTGTAAGGCCAAGAGGGGTCCCCACTGGTTGATCTTTCATCTATACATGTCCAAGACTGCTGTTCCTGCCATGCTGTCTTCCTCTGAAGTTCACCAGGATTCTTTGGCAGAATGTTAGCTCCTGCCCATCAGTCTTCCCATTTGCAACTTATAGCCTTCTCTGACATTTCCCATAATCATTTCAAGATTGCAGAGAAATGGAAGAGGTAATTGTACATTCGTGTTTCATGGCAGCATTATTCACGATAGCCAGATCAACCCCCATGTCCATGAGTGGATGAATGGTTAAACAAAATGTGGTGTATACATACAGTGGGGTATTATTCAACCTGAATGACACATGCTACAACAAGGATGAACCTTGAAGACATTATGGTGAATAAGCCAGTTGCAAAAACACAGGTGCACAGGACAACACTCAACCAACTGAGCCACACTGGCCAGGGCTGGTATACTCTAACTTTTAAGAATTACTACTATTGAGCTTGTTTAGCTTTGCTACTAGGGTGTGACTCTTCTGGAGTGTCCATGCAATGCTCTAGATCAGTGTTTCTCAACCTTGGCTGCACATTAGAATCACCTGGGAATCTTTTTAAAATCCTGATTTCTGGGCCTCATCCTCCGGAAATTCTGTTTCTTATTACTAATGTGTGGCCCACCCCATAACAAAGAAACCGAAGTTTTCATCTATAAAGAAAAACAAAAGCCTAACTGGCCTTTTAAAGTTTGATTAGATTAGAATTTCCAATAACTGCTCCCCACTCTGTTTTCTAAAGCATTATTAGTTTGGGAAACTTTTTCCCCCCTCACTATTCTCTTCTTGTATGTAAATGTTTTGCTAGAGTCCTCTATCTAGTCATTTGTTAACTATAATAATGCTGTCCAGTAGAACATTCTGCAAAGATGGACATGTTCCATGTCTGTGCTGTCCAGTATGGTAACCACTGAGCACCTGTGGCTACTGCGTACCTATAATACATCGACAAAATTTTTTACTTTAATCTTAATTTAAATTTAAGTAACCACAGGTGTCTACTGGCTACCGTGTTGGACAGTTTAGGTCTATTGTATGTGGGCCAGAGCAGACAAAATTAAATA
>NW_005871133.1:2394676-2404244 GCF_000147115.1 Myotis lucifugus
GAGCTCTGTTCACCTGAAGTCAACAAGACATTTGTACTCTGCTTGAGTTATCACTTCCTGTGTTGCATTCCAGAAAGTGCTTTCAGACAGGCATCAGGGGCCATTTGGGAGATTACCTTTTTCATTTTCTTTTGTGTAGGGATCATAGTCCGACACTGACTTTTGTCCAATGTGTGACAATAATTTTTTTGTATATTTTGTCCAATTTTCTCACTGTTTATAAGAGGACAGCTGTGGTCTCAGTTACTCTGTTATGTCTGGAAGCCATGGCCTTATTTTTTAAGGTCTTGAGGTCACATGAAAGCTAATTATATGAGAAAAATGAACATTGTATTAATTTCTTCACATTATTTCTCCCACGACTAAAGTGTTGTATGCTCTACATACTAGACACTGTGCTAGGACTGGAGGATTCAAACTTACAGTCTTTAAAGCTTTTGCCTTCAAAGATGTTTTAACTGCAAAAGTAGACCAATATATAAACAACTCATTGTAAGTCAGTGTATGATAAAGGCTATAACAGAGGCAGCATGAAATGATGTAAAACCCATGGACTATGAAATCAGGTAGGCTCCATTTAAATCTCAACTCCATGACTTATTATTGTGCTTTGTAGCCTCTCATAGCCTTAGTTTCCCATTCTGCAGAATGGAGGAAATAGTGCTTTGTAGGATGTGGAGAAGGTTAAAATAATTTTTTTTTTAATAGAGCACTTGACATGCAGTAGAGGCTCATTAAGTGCTGGTTTCTTTCTCCTCAGAATTAGCATAGGACAGAAGAGCAGTTAAATATTACTGTAGAATTCTTCAGGGAGGAAATAATATTGAAATTTTGCATGGAAAATCGAGTAGGATTTTGACATATGTTAGACAGGTTCCAAGGACATTCTACTTTAAAGGAACTGAGTGAGCCATGGCTCTAAGGTGTAAAAGGTGGGGAAGCCTGCAAATATACTTAGAGCCTTAAGTTTGGATCTTAAAAACAAATAAAACAAAAAACCCACCACCACCACCAAGAACAAAAAGCCAATAGTAGGAAAGTAAAAATGAAGAAAAACAAAACAAAATAAAATATAACCCATAGTAAAAGTATACTTCCTTAGGCCATTCCTATTTACTGCCATGACTAATAAATTTGGGAAGGCCTGTGGAAAATTCCTGTGGGCTGATATTTTTCTAACCACTATTCAAAACTACTTTAAGTTGATATTCTAAGCTGATCATTTCATTAACATTAAACTCCAGAACATGTCCCCAGGTTTCCTAAATTGTTTTTTTCTGTTATCTATTTCCTTGGGTTACTTCCATTTTTTTCTTTCTCATCCTTTAAAAATTGATTTCCTAGGTTTTCTAAGAGATTGATAATATGAAAATACTAAAAAGACTTTTCTTAGACTCTGGTATGTCTTTCTGTGTTCATATTTGGTAACAATACTGTAAAATATATAATGTACTTTCAACATTTCTTTGGGTGGGGGTTTCTAAACGTAAGTGCCTGCGGCCAGCCTGGGCGAAGCCTCCCGGGGTCCCAGGTGCCGCGGCCGGCCCAGGTGAAGCCGGGCTGGGTCCTGGGTGCCTGTGGCCGACCAGAGGGAGGGAAGCCCGGGTGTGGGGGCTGAGGCAGAGGCGGTTAGGGGCGATCAGGCAGGCAGGCGAGCAGGGGCAATCAGGCAGGCAGGCAAGTGATTAGGGGCGATCAGGCAGTCAGGCAGGCAGGCAGGCAAGTGGTTAGGAGCCAGCGGTCCTGGATTGCAAGAGGGATCGAACCTAAACCGGCAGTCGGACATCCCCCAAGGGGTCCCAGATTGAGAGAAGGTGCAGGGTGGGCTGAGGGACCCCTCCCCCCATGCACGAATTTTGTGTACCGAGCCTCTAGCATGCATATAAGTTTCCCGTTTAATCTCTCTCCACCACACCTTCCCACCCCCACCTTCCCTCTGAGATTTTTTCAACCTGTTCCATGGTTCTATGTCTTCCAATCTATTTTATTCATCAGTTTTTTTTTAAAATTTCAATTCTTTATTGTTTAAAGTATTACATAAGTCTCTTTTTCCCCCATTGACCTCTCTCCAGCTGCCCCCAACCCCCAGCACATGCCTTCACCCGCCCTCCCCCAATCCCCCCGTCTGTGTCCATTGGTCATGCTCATATGCATGCATACAAGTCCTTTGATTGATCTATTGCACCCTCACCCTTTGCCTTCCCTCATAGCTTGGACAGTCTGTTCGATGCTTCTATGACTCTGATTCTATTTTTGTTCATCAGTTTGTTTTGTTCATTAGGTTTCACATATGAGTGAGATCATGTGATACTTGTCTTTCTCTGACTGGTTTATTTCACTTAGCATAATACTCTCCAGGTCCCTCCAAGTTGTCTCAAAGGGTAAGAGATCCTTCTTTTTTACTGCTGCATAGTATTCCATGGTATAAATGTACCACAACTTTTTTATCCACTCATCTACTGTTGTAAATTGTCCTTCTATAAACATAGGGGTGCATACATTCTTTCTGATTGGTGTTTTAGATTTCTTAGGATATATTCCTAGAAGTTAAATATAGGATATATTCCTAGAAGTTATATTCCTGGGTTAAATGGCAGCTCTTTTCACTCTGCTATGTTGCTTAAAAAAAAAAAATCAAAGGAGACTCCTGGGGAAGGTAACATTTGAACTGGCTTTGAAAGAAGAATGAGAGTTTGCTTGGGGTACAGTTGGGGGAAGGGCGTTCTAAGCAGGGGGAAAACCATGAATGATGCTATGAATCATGGTTGTACAGGTATATTTGTGTAAGGGACTATGTCCTAGCTTCCAACTCTGAAGGACATAAGCAGAATTTTATAACTGGGGTGTTGTAGACACTCTGGCTGCCAACCTTGTCAGCTGATTTAAAAATATTTAATTTTGTCTGCTCTGGCCCACATACAATAGACCTAAACTGTCCAACACGGTAGCCAGTAGACACCTGTGGTTACTTAAATTTAAATTAAGATTAAAGTAAAAAATTTTGTCGATGTATTATAGGTACGCAGTAGCCACAGGTGCTCAGTGGTTACCATACTGGACAGCACAGACATGGAACATGTCCATCTTTGCAGAATGTTCTACTGGACAGCATTATTATAGTTAACAAATGACTAGATAGAGGACTCTAGCAAAACATTTACATACAAGAAGAGAATAGTGAGGGGGGAAAAAGTTTCCCAAACTAATAATGCTTTAGAAAACAGAGTGGGGAGCAGTTATTGGAAATTCTAATCTAATCAAACTTTAAAAGGCCAGTTAGGCTTTTGTTTTTCTTTATAGATGAAAACTTCAGTTTATTTGACTTGGATAGGGATACAAAGCCAAAAGCTTCATAGTCTTGGCAAATCACTTTATGGATATAGATTAAAAATCATCTAATATGCCGCCTCCCTCCTCCCTTTAGCCTGGCTTGCCAAAACAAATGGCATCAGCAACTCGGGATAGCCGATCCTTGATCTAGGCTCTGAACCATTTAGGCTGATCATTCATTAAGTAAAAAACTGATTTTATTTAATATGGATCTATAATCATCTTCATAGTTATAGAAGTTTATATCCTGGCTCTTCTCACTTTATAAAAACTTCACATAAATCCTCAAATATCCCCATGGAGGTTGGCTTTATTTCCTCAGACACAGAAATAAGAGTGCAGACTAACTTGTCCAATATCGTATAACCAGGAGGTGGCAGAGCCAATATGCAGTCTCTGATTTTCTGATTCGGAAGTCAGGTGCTCCTCAAATTCTCTTTAAGGATATATCTCTTTAACTAGGATAAAAAGTAATGTAAAACTCTTATGACCAAAAATGAGAAGAGCTTAGATGAAAGGTTGAATGAGTCCTTAGAGAGGTGACTGTTTTGGGAGCAACAGGTTGACCCTCAAAGTCATTGGAAGTCACCAAAGTCCTCTCCTTAGAGAAGAAAGAGAAGCTTGATGAAAGTAGTCTGTCGACATTTTGGTAATTTATTTGCTCTCCTGAGGAGCAACTGGATGAGAGATTATGTTTGATGTTGGGAGTCATGAAGTATTACAAACAAAAGATGGTCTATGCTTGGACTTTGTTAATAGAAAGAGATTTAAGGAGGGTAGATTAAGGTACATTTTGAAGAAAGAATATACATTATTTGGCAAAAATACCATTATTCCAATTGCCACTCAGATTTAAAATGAAAATGTTGGTCTTCCCAGTTCTACTCAGGATTGTGTCATCCTCTGGACTATAATACCCTGTTGTTTACACATTATTATATTTATTATGGGCAAATTTCATTTTTAAATGGATATTATGTCTCTCCTAATAGATTTTGAGCACCTTGAGAGTTGATCTATATTTACATTTTTATAATATAAAGTAGGTTCTCCATAAATGTTTGCTGAACTGAAATTAATCATCTTTAATCATTCTTTCTATCTTATTCTCATACTTAATAAGTTACCAGTTTGCTACTATTTTCAGGCTCCCTCAATCTGTTTACTTGTTTCTATACTCATTTTCTGCTTACCTCCCACCATTCTATTCAGCCACCAGGCACCTAATTTGTGGATAATTGAGTAGTTTCTCTTTTTATTTTAAACAATTTTTCAAAATAATGTTTTTAAAATTTATTTTTTAGAGAGAGGGGAAGGGAGAGGGAGAGCAAGACAGAGAGAGAGAGAGAGAGAGAGAGAGCGAGAGAAACATCGATGTGAGAGAGAACCATCCATCGGTTGCCTCTTGTACACATCCCGACCAGGGATTGAACTCGCAAACTGGGTATGTGCCCCTGACCCAGAATCAAACCAGTGAGTTTTTGGTTCATGGGACAATACTCAACCAACTGAATCACTCCTGTCAGGGTGATAATTGAATAGGTTCTTAATTTTGTTTTATTATTTTCTCCAGTTCTTCAAACCTCTCCAACCTGCACAAATCATCTAGAATCTTCTTCAAATAATTGTTATTATCATTTTCCTCTTTAAATACTTTTATTTATTGATTTTAGAGAGAGAGAGGAAAGAAGAGAGAGAGAGAAAAACATTGATTTGTTGTTCCACTTATTTATGCATATTTATTGGTTGATTCTTGTATGTGCCCTGACCAAGCATCAAACCCACAACCTTGGTGTGTCGGGACAGTCAGTGCTCTAACCAACTGAGCTACCTGGCCAGGGCTATCATTTTTCTTTTTTTCATTGGCTTGCCATGATCAACTGAATTAAGTGCAAATCCTTAAATTGGTGTTCAAAGTCTTTGTATCCTTAGTTCATACCTACCTTTCCACAGCACCAAAGAAGAGTTGTTGTGTGTTTTTTTTAAAAGCTTTATTGTTGAGATTATTACAGAAGTCTCTCTTTTTTCCCCCTTTATCCCTCTCCTCCCTGATCCTGCCCCACCCCAGGCCTTCGCCACCCTATTGTCTGTGTCCATAGGTAATGCATAGATGCATATAAGATTCGTTTAATCTCTTCCTGCCCCCTCCCTTCCCTCTGAAAATTGTCAGTCTGTTTTATTTCTATGCCTCTGATTCTATTTTATTCACCTGTTCATTCTATTCATTAGATTTTTTATTCATTTATTTTGACTTTACATTCTTTCATTTCTTTCATTTGTGACATGTTTCTTTGTCTCCTCATTTTGGCTGCTCCCCTATGTTTGTTTCTATGTATTGGGAAGAGCTGCTATGTCTCCTTGAGTTGGTAGAGTGGCCTTGTGTAGTAGGTGTACTATAGGGCCCAGTGGCTCTGCCTCCCCAGTCACCTGAGCTGGGCACTGTAGATGCACCCCTTTGTGGGCTGTGAGCACAGTCTTGTCTTATATAATAAAAGAGAAACATGCAAATTAACTGTCCCTAAGCTATGCTCAAGCCATGCCCACCAGCCAATCAGGAGTGAGTATGCAAATTAACCCAACTAAGATGGTGGCAGCCACGGAGCTGGAGTGAGTAGGAGGCTTGGGTTGCCCCCGGCGATGGAGGAAGCCAAGCTTCCCACCTGCCCTGGACGGTCCTGGGCTCCGCTCAAGGCTACAAAGTTTCAATTATAGAAGATAAATAAATCCCAGAAAAAAAGAAAAGAAAAAAAGGAGAGGCTGGGAGCTTGGGTCCCTGGAGGGCGTGGACAGCCTGAAAACGGCACTCAGCCCCTCACCCAGGCTGGCCACACCCCCATGGGTTGAGGGTGCCCACTGGGGGGCTTGACCAGCCTGCAAACAGCCCTCAGCCCCTCACCCAGGCTGGCCAGTCATCCCAGTGAGGACCCCCACCCTGAAGGGGGTGTGGCCAGCCTGAAAATGGCCCTCAGCCCCTCACCCAGGCTGCCCACACCCCCATGGGGTGAGGGTGCCCACTAGGGGGCTTGACCAGCCTGCAAACAGCCCTCAGCCCCTCACTCAGGCTTGCCAGGCACCCCAGCGGGGACTTACACCCTGAAGGGGGTGTGGCCAGCCTGAAAACAGCCTTCAGCCCCTCACCCACGCTGGCCAGGCACCCCAGCGGGACCTCCACCCTGATCTGGGACACCCTTCAGGGCAAACCAGCCGGCCCCCACCCGTGCATCAGGCCTCTATCCTATATAATAAAAGGGTAATATGCAAGTTGACCCTAACAGCAGAATGACTGGGAATGACTGGTCACTATGCCATACACTGACCACCAGGGGGCAGATGCTCAATGCAGGAGCTTCCCCCTGGCGGTCAGTGCGCTCCCACAGGCGGAGCTCTGCTCAGCCACAAGCCAGTCTGACGGCTGCCAGCACAGCTGTAGTGGCGGGAGCCTCTCCTGCCTCCTCAGCAGCACTAAGGATGTCTGACTGCAGCTTAGGCCTGCTCCCCTCTGGCAAGTGGACATCCCCCAAGGGCTCCCGGGCTGCTAGAGGGATGTCTGACTGCAAGCTTAGGCCCGATCCCCCTGGAAGCAGACCTAAGCCAGCAGGTGGACATCCCCCAAGGGGTCCCAGACTACGAGAGGGCACAGGCCAGGCTGAGGGACCCCCCTTCCCCCCGAGTGCACAAATTTTTGTGCACCGGGCCTCTAGTTTAAAATAATGTTTTTATTAGTTGAGACTTGACTGCTGTTGGTGTCACTGGGAGGAATTGACCTCCAGGTCAATTGGCTGTGAGGACCAGCTGCGACTACACTGGGAGAGATGCTGTGCAGGAGACACCCCTATGGAGCAGGACTTGCTTCATTGGGGCTTTGGTGCTCACTGAGTCTACCCCTTGAGTGTGTCGCTTATGGATGTGTAGAGCTGTAATCTGGATGGTGTGACAATGACCACTGGGTACACTGGCTCTTGGGTCTCCAGGGAGGAATACAGTCAGCCACTGCCTGGGGCCACCCATTAGGAGCTACAGAGAGATCTGAAGATTCTTCCTCTTTGTATTCTCTTTGTATTGGGTTTGGAAGTGCCCAGATGAGGTCCAGCTATGAAGCAAGGCAGGCTGGTGCTGGGTCTTGGGCCTTTTATTGATAGATTTGGGGCTCCCTGACGCAGTTTCAGCTTGTTTGAGAGCATTTAGCCTGATCAAGGACAGGCCATTCATATGCATATGCAAAAGCTGCTGCAGGCGCCAAGCGGAAGCTGCTGTGAGAGGCTGGGAGTGGTGGGCGAGAGCCAGGCAAAGGGGGTGGGGGACTCACACCGTGGTGGGGGCGGAGCCTGAGCCATGGAGCCGGTGGGCTAGGGAGCCGTACCCCGGGCCACAGCGATGTTGAGCTATGCCTCCCCCCACCCTTCCAACCTGGCAGCATTTTCTGAGTGCTGGGCTTGTCTCCCCCAGCTAAACTGTGAGTGCCCCATGGCAGGGACCCACTTCTTTGGCATTCACCGACATTTATGTGCTATGTGCCCAGCTTCCGTGGGAGACACAGATTTTATCTACGGAAAGGGGAAGTGCACTAAGCAAGGTCCACCAGGAGCCCAGGAGATACATTTTGGAGATGAGAAACTTGCGGATCTGGAAGAGGCAAATCCATTCTTCTTTAAAGAGTTTCTGAAAACCAAGAACCTCAGCCTGTTGAAGAGGACACGGACAACAGCAGGCTTCATTCGAAGGAAGCCACGAGGCACTGCCTGGGCCTCGACTGCAGCTCCCTGCCCTCCCAGCCCGCAGGCTTCAGCCTGGAGTTCCAGCAGCCGTTTTTCAAAGACCCACTTGGGCCTAGTGACCTCCTGGACCAGGACGAGGATGAGGACGGGTGGAATGGCGCCTACCTGCCATCCACAGTGGAGCAGACCCACTTGAGGGTCTGGACCAGCACTTCTCCCTGCAGCACATATATCTCCTTCTTCTCCAGCCCATCGGAGCTGGCAGGGCCCAAGCCTCTGTCCCTGTGGGCACTGAGTGACTCCGACTCCAGAGTCTCTCCTGTGGCAAGTCCCAGTGCAGACTTTGTCGCCCACGGAGAGTGTCTGGGGGACAGGCACCTTCGGACGCTGCAGATCAGTTAGGAAGCACTGAAAGACGAGAACTCGAAGCTTAGGAGGAAGCTGACAGAGGTACAGAGCTTCTTTGAGATGCAAACCGAGATGGTGAGGACACTGGAGCAGAAATTAGAAGCAAAGATGATCAAGGATGAGAGTGACTACCACGATCTGGAATCCGTGGTCCAGCAGGTGGAGCAGAACCTGGAGCTGATGACCAAACATGCAGTAAAGGCAGAAATTCACGTCATGAATCTGAAACAAGTCATAAACTTGCTCCAGGCGCAGGTCTCCAACTTCAAGAGCGAGAATGAGGCCCTGCGCTCGGGTCAGGGCGCCAGCCTGACGGTGGTGAAGCAGAACACGCACGTGGCCCTGCAGAACCTGTGCATGGTCATGAGCAACGCGCACACCTCCATTAAGCAGCTGGTTTCTGGAGCTGAAACACTGAACCTTGTTGCTGAAATCCTTACATCCATAGACAGAATCTCTGAAATCAATGAGGTCGGGGAGGAGGAGTCTTGAGAAACTTCTAGCTCGCAGCTCTGTTTACATCCTGCAGTCACCGCTCACTGGATTTGAAATGCCATTGTGTCTTTAAATATGCAGTCTTCCCAGTAAAGCTGTTTATCACGAGATGCTAATTTCATGACCGAGAACAGTATTATTAGCTCACCTCAGCCAGGAGCAGCGGAACTAGTGAGCGTCACCGAGGTTTCTGTCTTGGTGAATCCTTCCTCCTTGGTGAATCCCTGCATTAAGACCACGATCCACTGGAAGAGGTGTTTATAAAAGCCACCGATGGTTTTAAGTACTGAACATGGAAACAGCAGTTCTGTGATATGAGTCTTCCATTCTTATTCCAGAACATTCATTCTAAGATAAGTTTGATCGATTGTCCTTGATTTCACAAGTAAAGGAAAACAGTAAATGAGCTGAAATTCAAATGATTGCATTGGAAAGGGCCTCGTGCCTTTTTGCCTTTGCTCAGTGCCCCTCTGGCTCAGTCTACCCCTTGCAGCCTTCACAGGGGCGGCCCCTGCGACTGGTGGCCTGAGTGTGGGCACCCCATGTGGTTGGATGCTGCTATCCTCCTGCAGGGACCAAGGTTGGCTTCTACACTGGTGAGCGTCGAACGTCGAAACGCA
>NW_005871133.1:2404344-2409669 GCF_000147115.1 Myotis lucifugus
CCCTTTGTATAATAAAGTTGAATCCCAGAGGACGTGCAGAGCCTCCCAGTAGCACAAGTCTCCACTGCCTTTCCAGCCACTTCTGACGGAGGGAGCCATGACATGCACTCAGTGCCTTGTGGCTGTTTTCCTGCAGATGTTATTTTTTTAAAATTAATGTTCCCTGCTGTTCAGATTGACAGCTTTCTTAATAAATTTTAAAATGAAAAAAAAAAAAAAAGCAGCTGCTGCAGGCAGCTTGGGTGGGGTTGTAAATTGGATGAGGCAGGTCTTAGGGAATCACCAGGGTGGAGCAAACATAAATGGCTGCCAGTCAGCCCTGCAACCAAGGAGGTCCCAGCATAGAAACAGCCCTGTGAGCACCTCCATCTGGGAGAAAGCCGCCCCGCCCCCCAAGTTCCTGCCCTGATGCCAGACAATCCAGTTCCTCCTGGTATGTGCCTATGTCCCCTGGAACCTCACCCGGCACTGGAGCGCAGAGGAAGCAGGACCTTGTAAGTTCAGTTCGTGGTGCCGGCCTTTTAAAGGAACAGCTGGGTCTCCAGCAGCCTCTGTGTCCCTGAGCCCCAATCCGCCCTGGTTTTTACAGCCCATAGTTCTTACTGCCCTGTAGGGATTTCTTTTCCCAGCTCTGGAACCCTGGGCTGGGGGTCTGGTGTGGGGCTGGGACCCCTTGCTCCTCGAGCGGCCTCCACAGAGACGATCTCCCGCCCAATTAAAAAAGCAGCCCATGTGGGTGCCAGACCTGCCTCTTCTGCGCCTCTGCACCTTCAGCCAATCTCAGTGTGCTTCCAACTTCTCTAGTTGTAGGACTTCCATTCAGCCAGCTTTCCAGTGGTTCTGGATGATGGTTGTTCTGTATTTTAATTGTAATTTTGATGTAGTTATGGGAGGCGGCGAGTACAGCTGCCATTTTCCATAGGACCAAAGAAGAGTTTTAAGAAAGTCTGTAGTTCATAAGATTTGCTTATTGATATGTTTAGATGGCTATGAGGTTCAAAAGATTTTAAAGACATATAATAACACGAGATTACTTGAAAACAATACACACCAATATAGTGTTATCAGGTGCTTGACGATGTAACTAGTCCACAGAGTCTATAGAACAGCGGTTCTCAACCTGTGGGTCGCGACCCCTTTGGGGGTCAAACGACCCTTTCACAGGGGTCGCCTAAGACCATTGGAAAACACATATATAATTACATATTGTTTTGGTGATTAATCACTATGCTTTAATTATGTTCAATTTGTAACAATGAAAATACATCCTGCATATCAGATATTTACATTACGATTCATAACAGTAGCAAATTACAGTTATGAAGTAGCAACGAAAATAATTTTATGGTTGGGGGTCACCACAACATGAGGAACTGTATTAAAGGGTCACAGCATTAGGAAGGTTGAGAACCACTGCTATAGAAGGTCATTGAAAGCTTATGTCATCAGACATGCAGCTTCATTGGAGAAACTGATAGTTGTTTGGGATCCTGTAACACATCCATGTTATTTACTCAGACCCAGTCTCCCTTATTTTTCTAATACAAATATGTAAGGTTTTAGAGTAACGGGGTCTGTTTTGTCAGTATAAAAATATTTCCTGTGTCAGAATTCAGATACTTATAAATAGATACTCCTGCTTAAATGTCATTCTTTTAAATTTTATTTGATCTCTTCCCCGTACTTGGAAAATGTATATACCTGAGCTGTTTCTTCTGATCAGCTTCTACTGTGGACACTTAGTTTGAAGTCATATTGGAGTAATTTGAGGAAAAGTAGAATTTGGCAGATATTATTGCATTTGAGTAGCCATCATAAAATTTAGGTTTTAAACAAGGTATGGCATTGTTTAAGCTCAACTTATGATAAATAGAGTTTGTCAATTATGTAGTAATATAAGTTCAAAAGTGCTATTTTTATAGGTGATAGATTTTTCTCTATGGTTAACTGCTCTGTTTTGTTTGTACTTAATACAAAGAAATTTATATTGTTTTGTCTTTGGAAGTAAGAAATTTAGAGAGTCATATGTCAGATGCCTTGAAATAATACTTATAAATTTTCAGGGATTTCCAAAAACAGAGGATGTAAAGTGGCTAGCTGTGCCTTTTTAGTGATTGGGTTGGTTACTTTTCTCGATGACTGTTCTAGCTAATTAATTTAGCAAGGCAACTCATTTCATTAACATGTGATGGCTGATACCTTAGCTACTAGTAATCAATTCATATCTATTCTCAGTCCGTAAAGAGGGCTGTCTATAAACCTATACTTATTATTCCTTACTTAAGCTTTATTTACTTTTGTATTCCTAAGAAAAATGAATAAAACACTTTATATATATGAGTTATTTCCTCACTCCAATACTCATTCCAATTTCTAAGGGCCTTCTGATTTATAGGCTCTCAAAAATCTTTCCTCTTCCAATTTGAATTTAAGTAATTAGCTTCTTCCTAATTTGGAACCTCAATTTGAAAACTTGTGTGTTTGATTTGGCATTAGGGTGGGCATCTTATTCTTTAATAAGATCATATAACTTCAGTTTTCGATGATCACAGACATGTTTGCCAAGCAGCAACTTTATAGCTTTGAGGAAACTGGAAAATAAAATGTCTCTACTAAGATTGTGATTCTCCTCGACAGTCACTTTAACTAGTTAGGTATGGCCATACCAATTTCAGTTTAAACAACTGGACTCTGAACCTGCTTTTGTTCTGATTAAGAAGCTTATTTATATATTTGGAAATACAGAGGCACAACCTGTTAACAGCTGTAAATTTGGTTGATTAAGCTGTGTGTGAACAAATTTATAGACAAAGAAGAATATGTGATAAAGACTATATATAGCCTTCAAAGACTAAAATATTTATTATCTGGGCCTTTAAGAAAAAGTTTGCCAACTCCTGGTTTATATTAGCAATAGTCATAATGATGATCCATTACAAGGATTCAAAGAGTGCCATCTGAATCAACAAAGCAAGATGAAAGTATGTTTTTTATAGCTTTAGTCTTGGGATATTTTATTTCTGATTTGCATAGGAGGTATAAATTAGAGATGATACAGTATCCTTATAGGATTTTTAGGAGTGTTAAGTCATGGCTCTTTACAGTACTTTACACATGGAGGACAGTAACAATTATTGCTGCTGTTATAAAAATATGTGTATTCTTGACAGTTGTTTCTACTTTGTTTTATGAGTCTCTATTTGTTTTATCTCTGCTCTTTTTGCATAACATTTAATTTTATAATAGACTGAGAAAAATGCTTCTCAGAATAGTTTGCAGCCTCTTTATTGCATTTGGAATTAAAGAGAGAATGAAGGAAAAATTACATAAAAGTGGAAGACAACAAGCTGGGGATTGGATTATAAAATAATTAACAGGGTTATGTGCTCTCGAGGGTGGTTTCTCTTCTGAGGGATTTGAAAAGAGGCATTTTAAAAGTGTGTTAACCTAAGTGCACAGAAACAATGGACAGGGCTTGCTTAAGGCAAAGGTCAACCTTTTACTAAAAAAGTTAATTTGTCTGGAGCGTGACAACCCACCAAGGAATTTATGATCAGATCACCCTGTGAAGTTACTTTCCATAAAACCCCTTTTCTGTCCACACCACTTTAAAATCTTTTTTTTATTTTAGCTGAAAGGCAAATCTTAAGTGTAGCAGTTTTATATTGTAGGATATCAATGGCAGTGTAACAAATTATCCCAAAATTTAGTGGCATAAAACAATCAGTTATTATGTTTACAGATTCTGTGGACCAGGCATTTGGACAGGGCACAGACAGGATGGCTTCTCTTTGTTCCACAGTGTCTGAAGCTGGAAAGCTAAAAGGCTGGGCTGGACTATCGGAAGGCTCATTCATTCATATGTTTGGCAGTTGTTGTTGGTTGTTGGCTAGGAAAACTCTAGTTTCTCTCCACATGTGTCTGTCCTTGTGATCTCTCCAAATGGACTAATTTGGGCTTCTTTAAGTGGTGTCTGGGTTCTTCAGAGTATGCATGCCAAAAAGAGAGCCAGGCAGAGCTGTATTCTTCCTATGACATAGCCTTGGAAATCCCAGAGCAACATTTCTATCTTCTCTGTTGATCAAGGACAAGAAGTCACATGTCCATCTAGGTTCAGGGGAGAAAAATGGACTCTATCTTTTAATGGGGAGGAGCAAGGTTCTGGAAGAGCATGTGGAATCAGAAATATGCCTGAGGACATTTTTGGAAATTCAATTTACCACAATTATATCACTTAATTTAATTAATAATTATACATATATGCACTTAATCTATATGCCAGTTATTCCAAGTACTTTACAAATATTGATTTATTTAGTCCATAACAGTCTTACTTAACAGATGAACAAACTGAATCAGGATATGGGATTAACTGGAATACAATTTTCTCTGACCTTGAAGCATAACAAATAAGTTATTGTGATTTTTTTAAACCTTGCATAGTATTTATTTAAACATTTAAAAATATTTCAAATGCATATTTATTTATTTTTGTATTAGTTTGATTTGAGAGGTGTGGCTTCTAAGAAGTAGTTTTTTAAAAAGTCTTTATTGTTGAGATTATTACAGATGTCCCTCTTTTTCCCCCGTTACCCCTCTTCACCTGGTTCCCACTCCACCCCAGGCCTTCGCCACCCTATTGTCTGTCCATAGGTAATGCATATCTACACTAATAAAAGAAAAACATGGTAATTGGCGTACGACCGCTACCCTTCCCATTGGCTAATCAGCATATCCTTATGCAAATTAACTGTCAGCCAAGATGGCGGCCGGCAGCCATGCACTGAAGCGAGCAGGGAGGCTTGCTTCCTCCAGGGACTGCAGCAACTCTAAGCAACTATTACTATGTTGTAAATAAGAAGCTAAACAAAACCGGCTTTCAGTCAGCCCCGGACCGCAACATTGTATCGATGGTTTCAGCAGCGAGGCCTCAGGGCTAAAGCTGGCCCAGAATAAAAAAAAAAGAAAAGAAAAGAAAACAAGGAGCAGTTGGGAGCTTTTAGTCACCTGCCAGCCGGAAAACAGCCCTCAGCCCCTCAGCCAGCCTGGCCAGGCACCCCAGTGGGGACCCCCACCCTGATCCAGGACACCCTTCAGGGCAAACCAGCCGGCCCCCACCCGTGCACCAGGCCTCTATTCTATATAGTAAAAGGGTAATATGCCTTCCGGCACCGGGATCAGCGTGACAGGGGGCAGCGCCCAAACCCCCTGATCAGCCCTGCTCTGTGCCTGATAGGGGGGAGCTCCCCAATCCCCTGATTGCCCTGCGGCTGTGTGTGACAGGGTACAGCGCACCAACCCCCTGATCAGCCCTGCTCTGTGTGT
>NW_005871133.1:2409769-2446596 GCF_000147115.1 Myotis lucifugus
CCCCCGCCTTCGCACCCTATTTCTGTCCATAGGTAATGCATATCTACATATATAAAAGCCTAAGCGACCATTGCAAATGAACGACTGGAATAACCAGTCGTTATGGCATGCACTGACCACCAGGGGGCAGATGCTCAATGCAGGAGCTGCCTCCTGGTGGTAGGTGCGCTCCCACAGCGGGGGCGCCGCTCAGCTGACCGACATATTCTGGCAGCCCACCAGCCCAGCAGCAGCCACTCGCTCCCGCAATAGCCCTACAGGTCCAATCTCCGGAAAATGGGCCAGGCACCAACAGACCAGCACTGCCTGCACAATCCTGACAGCACTGCCAGCCTCCTGGAAGTCGGCCTTGGGCACCACGGCCACTTCCCCTCCCTAGACGCTTTGCAAGGAAGAATCAATATAAAAGCAGCTATCAGGTGGCTCCTGGCAACCGGCATGAACATCAGCAGGACGGATCTGGATCCCAGGCCGGCAAGGGCATCTCACCACCCACCTGGAAGGCTGATCACATCCCGACTCCCCACCCCCCCTGGGACCCCACCCAGGCACGAATTCGTGCACCGGGCCTCTAGTATGCATATAAGATCTTTGTTTAATCTCTTCCCGTCCCCCAACCCCCCTTCCTCTGAGAATCGTCAGTCTGTTCTATTTCCATGCCTCTGATTCTATTTTATTTATCAGTTTATTCTGTTCATCAGATTCCTTATTCATTTATTTTAACTTTTAGATTCAATTATTGATAGATATGTACTTGTTGACATTTTGTTATTCATATTTTTTATCTTTTTTTCTTCTTTCTCTTCTTAAAGAATACCCTTTAGCATTTAATATAATACTGGTTTGGTGGTGATGAACTCCTTTAGCTTTTTCTTGTCTGTGAAGCTCTTTATCTGACCTTCAGTTCTAAATGATAACTTTGCTGGGTAGAGTAATCTTGGTTGTAGGTCCTTGCTATTCATCACTTTGAATATTTCTTGCCACTACCATCTGGCCTGCATAGTTTCTGTTGAGAAATCAGCTGACAGTTGTATGGGCATTCCCTTGTAGGTAACTAACTTCTTTTCTCTCGCTGCTTTTAAGATTCTCTCTTTGCTTTAGCCCTTGGCATTTTGGTTATGATGTATCTTGGTGAGGTCCTCTTTGGGTTCCTCTTATTTGGGACTCTCTATGCTTCCTGGACTTGTAAGTCTATTTCTTTCACCAGGCAGGGGAAGTTTTTTGTCAATATTTATTCAAATACGTTTTCAATATCTTGCTCTCTCTCTTCTTCTGGCACCCCCATAATTCAGATGTTGGTATGCTTGAAGTTGTCCCAGAGGCTCCATACACTACCTTCATATTTTTGGATTCTTTTTTCTTTTTGCTCTTCTGGTTGGGTGTTTTTTGCTTCCTCATATTTCAAATCATTGATTTGATTCTCAGAATCCCCTACTCTACTGTTAAATCTTGTTATATTATTCTTTATTTCAGTCAGTTTATGCTTAATTTCTGATTGGTCTTTTTCCATATTTTTTGGAGGTTTCTAAAAGATTTGTGAGTAACCTTATAACAGTGATTTTGAACTCTATATCCAATAGTTCGTTTTCTTCCATTTCTTTCATTTGTGACATGTCTCTCTGTCTCTGCATTTTGGCTGCTTCCCTGTGTTTGTTTCTATGTATTGGGTAGAGCTGCTATGTCTCCTTGAGTTGGTAGAGTGGCCTTGTGTAGTAGGTATTCTATAGAGCCCAGTGGCTTAGCCTCCCCAGTCATCTGAGCTGAGCAATCTAGGTGTGTCCCTTTGTGGGCTGTAAGCACAGTCTTGTTATAGTTGAGACTTGATTGCTGTTGGTGTCACTGTGGGGAATTGACCTCCAGGCCAATTGGCTGTGAGGACCAGCTGCGACTACACTGGGAGAGGTGCTGTGCAGGAGACACCTCTATGGAGCAGGACTTGCTTCCGTGGGGCTTTGGTGCTGAGTCTTCCCCTTGAGTGTATCACTTATGGATATGTAGAGTTGTAATCTGGTATGGTCTGACACTGACCACTGGGTACACTGGCTCTTGGGTCTCCAGGGAGGAATACAGTCAGCCACTGCCTGATCAGCTCCAGCAGCAGTTACAGAGAGATCTGGAGATTCCTCCTCTTTGTATTGGGTTTAGAAGTGCCTAGATGAGGCCCAGCTGTGAAGCAAGGCAGGCTGGTGCTGGTGCTAGGTCTTGGGCCTTTTATTGATCAGTTTGGGGCTCCCTGACCCAGTTGCAGCTTGTTTCAAAGCTTTTACCCTGAACAAGGACAGGCCTTTCATATGCAAAAGCTGTTGCAGGCATCGTGGGTGGGGTTGTAAATTGGAGGAGGTGGGGTCTTAGGGAATCACCTGGGTGGAGCAAACATAAATGGCTGCCACTCAGCCCTGAAACCAGGGAGGTCTCAGCATAGGAACAATGATCCCTGTGAGCATGATGGTCTGGGAGAAAGCTGCCCCCGAGTTCCTGCCCTGATGCCAGACAATCCAGTTCCTCCTCGTATGTGTCTGTGTTTTCCAGAGCCTTGCACTGGTGCTGAAGCTCAGAGGAAGCAGGATCTTGTAAGTTCAGTTTGTGGTGTTGGCCTTTTAAAGGAACAGCTGGGTCTCCAGCAACCTCTGTGTCTTTGAGCCCCAATACACACTGGTTTTTACAGCCCGTAGTTCTTACTGCCCATAAGGACTTCTTTTCTTATCTCTGGAACCCTGGGCTGGGGGGTCTGATGTGGGGCTGGGACCCCTTTCTCCTCTGAGCAGCCTCTGCAGAGATGATCTCCCTTCCAATTAAAAAAGTGGCACACATGGTTGTTGGACCACCCCATTCCGTGCCTCTGCACCTCCTACCAATCTCAGTATGCTTTCTTCTTTATTTCTCTAGTTGTAGGACTTCCATTCAGCCAGATTTCCAGTGGTTCTGGATGATGGTTGTTCTATATTTTAGCTGTAATTTTGATGTGGTTGTGGGAGGCGGCAAGTACAGGTATTTAGCTTCGCTGCCATCTTCAAATCTCTCTAATAAGTATTTTTTTAAATGAGTGCAGCGGTCAGGCCTCCAAGATCCCATCCTTATGTACCCTTAGAGCTGGGTTATGGTGAATGAGTTGGAATTTGTTCATGAAGCAGTGCTCAAATGAATCAATAAGTTATGAATACTGTTCTGTTTGACAACAATCTTGTACTAACTTACCAAATTTAATTGATAAATTTATTCTATGTCCTTTTAGGAAAACAAATACAGTATCTTGGCCTTGCTGTGATAATCTTACCTAATGGCTATCTTTTCCTTCATTGATATTGAAATGAACAGTATGAATCCTTGTTGTACATATTTCAAGCCCTGTTTTGTTTTGTTTTTTACATCCATTGATTCTACCTTGGAGATCTAGCAGTCTCTGATTAAGTTGCTTAGAGGCTTTTCACCTTTGTTTGTCCCTCAGAACGTAGTGGTGCTATTTTAAGGTTGCGCCAAAGTGACTTTCACCCTGGTACATTTGTGACACAATTACTATATCTCCTAGTCTCTACTACATATATAAATATATAACAAGCATAAAGTACGCAGATAAGAAGAGGGTATCCTTATTAGATGATCAAAACTCAATGGAGTGTCTAACATTCTTTTGGAATATTTACATATTTTTCTTTCTAATTGGAAAATAGGGATAGTCTTTTAAAACAGATACTTGATTAGGAGTACATGTAGAAATTTGCATAATCAAAACCATATCTGAGCTAACTTATTTTATATTTTTAAATTTAGAGATCTAAGAGAGAGACCTACACTATACTGAATATGAATGAACTGATTATATTGATTGAAATTAAACTTTGAAGGCTTTATAATAATGTGGGAAAATGCCATACGTTTAAGTGGGGAACAAAAGGAAAAGATAGAATATCTAATTCATATGAAATGATAAAAAATTTAAAAATATATAGAAATATGCTAATTAGAGGGGAAACGTTAGGGTTTGGAGAAGGTGAAGGTATAGCTGTGTTCTTTTCTTTGTCCTCTTCATCATTTTCCAAGTTTCCAGTAATGAGTGTATTTTATATTTATAATTAAAAAATAATATTTTTGTCACAAAATCAAAGTATAATTAATAGTTCTAATTTTTTTGTTGAATTAAAAGGCATTATTAAACGAGATCTTTTCTGTTTAGAAGTTATATATTTTCTTCTAACAACCAATACAATATACAAATTAAATTTGCTTTTTATAGAATAATATTGGATTTATTCCCCCCTAGGCTATCATAGATTTCCATGGAAGAGTTTGAATTTTTATAAAAGCATCTTACATTAAAATTTTTATATGTTTTTATTGATTTCAGGGTGAGGAAGGGAGAGGGAGAGAGAGATAGAAACATCTGTGAGAGAGAAACATTGATCATGCTCCTGCATGCCTCCTGCATGCTCCCTACTGGGGATTGATCCCACAACCTGGGCATATGCCCTTACAAGGAATGGATCTGGGGACCTTCTGGTGCATGGGATGACGCTCACCCAACTGAACCACCCTAGCCAGGCCTACATTAAAGTTTTTTAAGCTCCAGAATTATCCATTTAAAAAACTGCTTAGTAACCCTACCAGTGTGTGTACTGTACGAACAAGTTCACTGCCTCTAGCCTCCAGCATACTTCGCACACACATCAGGCAGCACTCCTGGGAGAAGCCCTTCAAATGCAAACACTGTGGCAAATCATTTGCGTACCACGCAGCCCAGGACAGCCATGTCCGCTGCTCACACAAGGAGGGCCAGGGCCGCTCTGTGGCAGCTGCAGGAAAACCTTCCCAGATAAAGACGCCCTGTGCTCCCACACCAAACTTCATGAAGACTCCTAGCCCTCAGAGAGGTTGGGGACAAGGAGGAAACTAAGGACTTGGGTTCTGTCCTTATTTTTCTTATGTATGTGTGTGTCGTGTGAACAAATGATGGTTCTACTGAGAGAAGAAACAGAAAAATGGAACTGACCGATAAGCTGCAATGACCAGATTTATCAACTGTGGTTTTAACAGATTTTGAAGAAATGTTTTTCGTCATTTCCAATAAGAATGAAATTTTGCTGAATTTACTGATAAATAGTGAAAGCTGTCTGTTAATAGTTCTTGAGCATCCTGGAAAATCAAAAACCCGGAGTTGGGGCATATTGATTTTCTGGGGTGAAAGAGAAGCCTTTTCTTGCGCCCCCAATTGTAATATGGCTGCGGACATCACCTGTTAAGTTTCTTCACTGAATAAATTCTTTGAAAATTCACTAAAATAAAAAAAATTAAAAAAAAACTACTTAGTAGTTCAGTACCTATCATTTTAAGAAAATCAAAGATATATTGTTCCAAAATAGAGGCTGGGTCCTCTGTGTCCCACAGTCCTGTCTAATCCATTCATTGTTAAAATTTTATTTGACCATTTATAGCTCTTCTTACTTTTGTGAAGAGATTTTTCAGACCGTTTCAAATTATCTTCAAATTCAAGCAGATTATCTAATTTCACACACTGCCAGAAAAGAGTTTTAAATTTTTTCTGTACTTTTTAAGTCAATAACTGGTTAACTTTAGTAGACAATTTAGGAAAGCTAAGCTTCTGTGTAATTTCCTCCCCGTCCCCCTAAAGATGTGATGAGACAAAACACCTGTGGCACACCTTATAGAAGGAAATGCTTTCTTGGTGACTTTTAGAAGGTACTAATTTAAATGTCAAAGTAAGTTCTTTTAAGGTTTTTATCTTTAATTCAAGGTTGTAATGTCTCTTACCACTTCATTTACTTAGTTTGGATGGGTTTCAACAAGGATTTGGTTTAAAAGTAATTTTCTATATGTTTACACAGGAGAAATTGAAGCATTTCATAATCTCTTGAACTCAGCAATCTCTCCCCCCAATTACTTCTTATTATTTCTGTGGCTTTCTCATGTACTGTTATTAACTGTTTGAATTATTCACTTGTTTATTTGTCTGGATCTTCTCTCTAAAATACCATAAACTCCTTGTAGCACAGACTATGTGTGCTATGAGGTATATAATGTGTAGTAAATTTTAAGTAAGACCGGGTTCAGAGTTTGACTTTCACTTACCAGCTATGGGACCTTGGGTAATTATTCTTCTGGCCTCAGGCCTCTTATCTATGAAATGAATATAGTAATCTCTAACTTGTGGGGTTAGTGAGGAGATCAGTGATAAAATATGTAACATTCCTTCATGTAGGCCTTCAATACATAATTAGTTATGTATTCAGCAATAATTGAGTGAATGACATATATCAGTATGCTTGGGCTGCTAGCAAAAATATCATAGGCTGGGTACTTAAGCAACAGAAATTAATTTTCTCACAGTTCAGGAGGCTTAGAAGTCCAAAATCAAGATGCTAGCTAATTTATTTCCCCTTCCTGGATTGCATATGGCCAGCTTCTCACTGTGTCCTCCTCACATGGTGGGAGGAGAGAGAGAAGAAGTAGCATCAAGCTTTTTGGTGTCTCTTCTTATGGGCACTAATTCTGTCATGAGGGCCCCACCCTCATAACCTAATTTAAACTTAATTACCTCTCAAAGGCCTCATCTTTAAATACTATCACCTTGGGGGTTAGGACATCAACACATACATTTTGAAGAGACATGATTAAGTCTATAGAAGACTGCTTCAGGGAAATCTTGATTACTAAAACAGCTATTAAAAACACACACAATATTTAATCATAATCAAAATAGTTTAGAGAAATTGACCATCAGATTATAAAAAAGCCTTGTAAGGAAACTGAAAAATAGCAAATAAAGAGATGGGCGCAAACTCTATAAAGTATTGATTCAGTGGAGAAAAGAGTGTCAGAAAATTGGCATGGTTGACAGTGGCAGATTCTATAGGGAAGTCAAGTGAAAGATGGTTGAGAATTGGTCATCTTTGAATTTGGTCATGATTATTATTTACCAGTTTCTCTGGGTATTTTTTATTTTATTTTTAAAATTGATTTGAGAGAGAGAGAGAGAGAGAGAGAGAGAGAGAGAGAGAGAGATTGATTTGTTGTTCCACTTACTGGTATTTATGTATTCATTGGTTACGTTTTGTATGTGCCTTGACCAGAGATTGAACCTGCAACCTTGGTATATCAGAACAGTGCTCTAACCAACTGGCCAGGATCTCTATTGGTATTTTTTAATGATCATTGTTGATAAAGGTATAGGGCTGAATATAAGACATGCTGGAAGGAAAACTGTTTAAAAGGTAATTGCATCAGTTAACATATAACAAAAAAAGAGAGATCTATCTTACTGCTTGCTCCCTGCTTCCTCATTCCTGGCATCTTGCCTCCTGGTTCAAGCCACAGAGATCATAGCTGGCCAGAAGGAGAGAACAAGAAGAGTATGCCCCTCCCCTTTCAGAGCACCTCCAGGAAGTGGCACATAGCACTTCCTCTTTGGTTAAAATTTAGTTACATGGCCACAACTAACTGCAAGAGTAGCAATCAGGAAATACTGTCTTTTGGTTGGTATTATCATGTATCCAGCTAAGAATTGGGGTTGTTATTACTAGGAAGACGAGGAAAATGGGCAATGAGGACAGTTAGCTATTGTGCTGCAGTAATCATTTTTATTTTGAAGTATTGCAATGTTTATTAGGCAGTTGATAATTGTTGGCTTTTTCTGTTTTTCATTCTAAACAACAGAAAATTTTAGTTGCTTCAGATCACTCATGGAATACATTTTAGTTACTAGTCTGGATCGACAGAAGGTGATGAGTGTGGCCCCTACCCCTGTTTTGCTTTTCTTTCTCAATATTTAAACTTTCAATGTCCTTTCAAAATCATTTAAAATTATTATTTTACAATTACACTAGAATGCAGTTTCTTTTAGAAAAAAATCAGAAAATATAGAGGACTAAAAAGTAGAAAAGTAAAACTACCTATAATTTTACTATCCACTATTAGCATTTCTGGTATATGCCTGTTGAGACTTTCTCTCCTTTCATGTCAGAATTCATTGTTTTCATGTAGTGGGTACAGAGATTACGTTTGGGAAGATGAAAAAGTTTGGAGATAGATGGTGCGATGGTTGCACATCAATGTGAATGTTTCATGCTACTGAACCGTATACTTGAAAATGGCTAAAATGGTAAATTTTACATTATGCATATTTTACCATGATAAAAAAATTTATTGTTTGCAGAAATGAGATCATATTCAACATCTTATTTTATAACCTGCATTTTATACTCAACAATGAAAGAGAACCCCTTTCCCCATAAATAAATATGTTTTGCACTGTGATTTTTGTGGCCAAATATTTATTTTATCCTTTGGATGTGCCACCTTTTATTGAGGGCAGTTTTAAAGCAAATAAAAAGGAGTATTAGCCCTTTCCTTTCTAAGTGGATTCACAGAGAGCTTTGTGATGCATGGCAGAGGACTGGGGAAATAACCAGATGGTGGAAACTGAAAACCCCCCTGGGTCCTTAAACTGTGTCTGCCTTGTTCGAGTGACTCTCTAAATAAACTGCTTTACTGTTCTGATGTCAACATGGCAGCTTCGCGCTTTTTTTTTTTTTTTAGCCAAGTATAATTTTTTTTATTTGTCTAAAAGGATGTTTATTCCAGACCACTGGTTCTCTTGGATTTCTTCCCTACTAAGTTAATGTCATATTAGAGGAATCACGGCAAAAGAGAAGCATAGATGGAGAACATCCCACCTTGAGAAATGGTTCCTTCACACAAGGATCAGATGCCAGTGATGGCAGGCTCGTCTGAAACTTCAGCATCGGTAATACACTCCCGACGTGAGGTCTGGCTCTCCCGGGAAGCCATTGCCCCTGTAGCCTTTCTGAGGGGACGCTCATCATTTTCCTCACCTTCACTGTCACAGGATCGTTGTCCTCGGTCCCCTACCACTTACAGACCACCGTCTCTCTGCCTGCTGTGAACATTCTGCTTCTTTGAGTATACTTTTGCTACTTAGCTAAACCAACTGTTATTTCTTTTCTGTGCTATCATGTCCCCTACTTCATTCTTTGTCTTCTTATACAGTAGTCGCTCCTTATCCATGGGGGATATATTCCAAGATCCCCAATAGATTCCGGAAACTGCAGATAGTTCCAAACCCTATATATACTATGTTTTCGTGCTATATGTATATATCTATGATAAAGTTTAATTTATAAATTAGGCACAGTAAGAGATTAACAAAAATAACTAATCATAAAAGTAGAACAATCATAACAATGTACTGTGATAAAAGTTGTATAAATGCGGTCTCTCTCTTAAAATAACTGATTGTACTGTACTTACTCTTTTTCTTGTGATGATGTAATCAACCAGATGAGATGAAGTTAGATAAATGACATAGGCATTGTGACTCCGCAGGTTACTATAAGGTTACTTAACACAAGCACCGTGATATCGTGACAGTTGGCCTGACAATTGAGGTGGCTATTAAGTGACTAAGGGGCAGATAGCATATAGCATGGCTATGACGGACTAAGGGATGATTCATACCCCAGGTAGATGGAGCGGAATGGCTTGAGATGTCATCATACTACTCAGAATGGTGCACAGTTTAAAACTTAAACTTATGAATTGCTTATTTCTGAAAATTTCCATTTAATATTTTCAGGCCATAGTTAACTGGGGGATAACTAAAACCCCAGAAACCAAACAGTGGATAAGGGGAGGGACTACTATATTTGTACCGCCATTTCTCCCATTCTTCTTCTTTTACTACCCTGGTCTTTCCATTAAAAAAAAAAAATCACATCTTTGAAACCCTTTTCTTCCATGCCACTTCCTTACCCTCTTTTTACCTCTCTTCTGAAATTCAGATGTTTTCCTCTTTGGCCAAAATTTCTTTATCTTTCCAGTGTTATGTTCAGCCTTATACTATAACCCCAATTGCCTAAAATAGGACCCAATAGGTAGTGGGCACTCAGAAAATTTTGTTCAGTGAATGAATGATAATTTCAGTATTTTCTACTCTTCTTAAATGTCTTACTCATTAATTCTGTCTTGATACTTGGCAAATGACTAGTTTTAGGTCAATAGAAAGATAGAAATCTTTGGATGGAAAACTCCTTCCTCCTCTGCCATCAAAAGTGTAAATCTCCCCATGTGGTTATTTGTCCTCTGTCCCTTCTGTTATGAAAATAGATTTTCCTTCATTTCTTAAAGTCCCATCCTTTTCCACCATTGAGGGATCTTGATTTCTCTCTAATCCATCTCCCAAATCCTGTATGTAGTCTAGTGATTATGGGCATTGGGCTTTGTAATCAGAGATACTTAGATTCAAATTTGAGGTCTGTCTCTGTGAAATCTTGGGTATGTTATATAATCTCTCTCAGTCTCTGTTTCCTTGTGAGTTTGTTTGGAATAAACATACCAATGTCATAAGGTTGTTGTGAAGATTAAAAGAGATAATATCTTTTCCCTGGCTGGAGTGGCTCAGTTGGTTGAGCGTGGTTGAGCGTTGTCCCATGCACCAAAAGGTCACCAGTTGGATTCCTGGTCAGGGCACATGCCTAGGTTTTGGGTTCGGTCCCTAGTTGGGTGCTGTATAGGAGGCAACTGATCAATATTTCTCTCTCTCATCAAGACCTTTCTCTCTCTCTCTCTCTCTCTCTCTCTCTCTCTCTCTCTCTCCTTTCTCTTTCGAAAACATAGTAAAAGGGCAGGAGCAGGGTGGAGTGAGGCAAAGTGTGTGTGTGTGGGGAAATTAGGGAGCATCTATAATAGAGTCAACAATAAAAACTTTTTTTAAAATTAAAAAAAAAGGTAATATCTTTAAAGTGCTAAGCTCTGCCCTAGCCGGTTTGGCTCGGTGGATAGAGCGTCGGCCTGCAGACTGAAGGGTCCCAGGTTCAATTCTGGTCAAGGGCACATGCCTGGGTTGTGGGCTCGATCCCCAGTGGGGGGCGTGCAAGAGGCAACCAATCAATGATTCTCATCATTGATTTCTCTCTCTCTCTCTCTCTCTCTCTCTCTCTCTCTCTCTCTCTTTCTCCCCGTCTTCCTTCATCTCTGAAATCAATAAAAATATATTAAAAAAATAAATAAAGTGCTAAGCTCTGTGGCCGGTACAAAGCACTCAGAAATAAAGGCCCTTGTATTATTATTATTGTTATTATTATTATTATTACTACTACTTCCCTTTCTACTGGCTCCTAAGCTTATTAAGTTTATCTTTAAAAATTGTTCGAGTTCGCCCTGCTGGTATGGCACAGAGATTGAGTGTCGACCTATGAACCAGGAGGTCACGGTTCAATTCCCAGATAGGGCACATGCCCGGGTTGGGGGCTTGATCCTCAATGGGGGACATGCAGGAGGCAACCAATAAATGATTCTCTCTTATCATTGATCTCTCTCTCTCTCTCTCTCTCTCTCTCCCTTTGTCTCTGAAATCAATAAAAAATATTTTTTTAAAAATTGTTATACTTCAACTGCATATTTAGCACCCAATCTTTTTCTTCCCCATCACATCTATTCTCTACTTTTTACCTCCTGCTCACTTTGGAAGCCACGTCAGTCTGGCTTCCCAAGCATTTCGAATTTTATTCCCAATTGTGATCTCATTACTTCCCCTCCCTCCCTCTCCAAGCTTCTGCCTGTAGTGACTTCATCTCCCAGTGGTTCCAGTCAGAAACCTGGAAGATACCCTCGTCTCCTTCTTCTCCTTCCCTCCCTCTATTCCATTACGAAGCAGAATTCTGATAATTTTGCCTCCTAAATATTTCCTGAATTTTTCTATATCTCTTTTACTGTAGAAGCCACCATTCTAGTCCAAGGAGCTATCATTTCTCACCGAGTGGTGACAGTAGTAGCCTGCTGCCATTTACTCCTGCACCGCACGATTCCATATCCTACACTGTACAGATCTTCTAAAAACTGCAAAGCTGGAGGTGTCATTCCCCTTTCTGAACATCGCAGGGGCTTCTTACTGTCCTCGGGGCAGAGCCCCTTTTGATCAGGCCCTGCTTATCTCTTCAGCTCTGTCTTGCACCACTCTTCCCCTTGTCCATGCCCTCACCTTGTTGAAGTTAATTTTTTTTGCATTTTGTTCAATTGTCTCTTAACTCTGAGCTATCTCACATACATGTTCCTCTGCCTCTTTTATCATCTGTTTAAAAAAATTTTTTTAAATTGATTTCAGAGAGGAAGAGAGAGGGAGAGAGTTAGAAACATCAATGATGAGAGAATCATCGATTAGCTGCCTCCTGCACCTTACACCCCCACCAGGGATCGAGCCCGCAACCCCAGCATGTGCCGTGACAGGGAATCAAACTATGAGCTCCTGGTTCATGGGTTGATTCTCAACCACTGAGCAACACTGTCCAGTCTCATCATCTCTTTTTGTCTAATTCCTGCATAGCCTTCTGGTCTCAACCTAAACTTTACTTTCGCAAATAGGTCTTCCTGCCGCCTCGGCATCCTCGTGGTCTGTTCCATGTGACCCATCATCTTAGTGTTTGTTACATGTTATGGTTCTCTGGCTCCTGGCAAGATCCCTGATGGCAGAGCCATGCTCTTTTGTTCATCAGTGTATTTTGTAGTAGACACTCAGGAACATTTTGTTAAATATTGTTGTTAAATAATTAATTCAGCGAAGAGAAAAGCCATCCTATATCACATTTGTTAGGGTTTAGAGCTACATATGGTATTCCTGTGTTTAGCTTTGAATATTTCTTTAAACATAAGTAAATGTGGAAAATAATAAGCCTACATCAACACATGCTCTTATTTTTCTGTCCTCGCACATTCTTACTTTAAAGTCTTTTAATATTTGTTTTTATTCTGTACTACAAACACCACCCCCCCCCCCCACATCCCCACTTGGATGCTTTTGAGTGTAAAATACCACTTAATATCAGCACTTCTGCCAACATTTATTCAGTCTTCCAGTTACATTTGGGTGATATTTCCATGATAATTTTGTGAAGTTTTTCAACTAGAAGTTGAGTTTAAATTATGCAGCTTTCAATTCTGTGCATCCTAAAAGATAATGAATTCTACTGAGCTGTCTTGTTCCCCAATAAGCTAAGTAGAAAGCACTAGGAGGGCAGAGGGCTGAGGCCCTTTCATAGCCAATGGGACCGGCTGCTGCACACCCAGAGACCGGTCAGGGGGCCCCGTTGATGGATTGCTGGTCCTCTCCGTCCCAGTCACCATTGGGCTGAAGTAGGCAGTGGAGCTGAGTCATCTCTGACATGGAAACATGAATACCCGGGAAAGACCTGGGCAAATAAACCTGCTTTATTATGAAAGCTTTATTGTGGAAGGCAGTTGATACTTAATGTGTTTAACTGTGTTGTTCCTAGGAAAGATTTCTTTTTAAAAAAAATCTGAGATATAAATGGGTCATTATACAGTAGTTTTCTTTGCCTTACAAATATGACCACTAGCTGTTTGACTATTTGATAATATATTCTGGGGGAACTTTTGTTCCTTTTATAGTGCATCTTGGATAAAAAAATATAAGTACAAAAATTTTACAGGGAAATATTGCTAATCTTGCCATTACTGGGCCTTTCATGCCATTGGAAGCTCGGGTTTGTTGGAACTCTTTTCTGCCCCAGCACAGTTTATACTTTTGTTTTTCGATCAGTAACTATTATTTGCCTTTAAGTTAAGTCTATAACAGCAATGTTAGGAAGATAGTTTATTTATATAACCCTGTTTGATATAAAATTATCATCACCTAGAGTTAATTAAATAATGGTTGTTCCTTGTGCAGTTTCAGGCAGACTGAGCTACCACTCTTAACATAACAGGTAAATCTGTTGTTTTAAAGTCCCCCGGAGGAAGGGCATGCACAGTAATGAAAAAGTCCTTTAGCGAGACAGACGGAGCCATTCCATTTTTGTCAAATTCTTCTCTGACAATTGTCTACACCCAGAGAACTGGACGGCTCACTGGAAGAGCTAGGAAGGGATTCCTAATATTGCAAATTAGATGAACTTACCCCCATGCACCTTGGATTTCAAGCCGAAGCGGTAAGGGGATATGACTGAAAGGACTGACTTTGGGTCTCCAAAGTTAAATAAATTCATGCTGGGATAGGTATGCTTTCTGTTTGCAACAAGATCTCTGATTCTTATGGACTCTGAGAATTTAATGTAGCCAGTTTTCCCCCTTATATAGATTAAACTGTGGAGAGTTGTATTCATGAATTTCATCATTTTATCTTTTATTTCCAGAGGCTGACTCTTTTTTCTTTTTTTATCTGTTAAAAAATAAGAAGGTGTTTGTATATTAGGAAGGTTGGCAGGATGTCAGTTTTAAAGTGTTCAATAATGAACGGTTTTTTGTTTTCTGTACATGCTCAGATACTCGGTGAAAACATCAATAAACAAATTAAATTAATTCAGGTCTTTAAAAAGTGAAGAATTACTTTCTTGCAGGTTAATAGAGTCTGAGTTACATTCTTGGGTTGGATACGGAAATAAGAAAATATCATGTTGATCTCCCGTTTTTGAGTATTAATATGCAAGGGAAGCGCACCCGTTACTCATTTACAGCTGCAACACTGCAGAAGGTGGAATCTGGCTGCCATTTGTAAAGTTAACTCTATTTGTATGGAAAAAACGCTATCCCGAGTTACATAGGGAGCAGCAATCAGAACAGTTACCGCATCTCACCACTTCCCTTTGCTTGATCGTGGTAGGAAGGCCGGGGCAGCAGAAGCTGCCACTGATATGCTGGACACTGCGAGGGCCGCGCCTCCCTCTGGTAATACAGGAGACACTGCACACTGGTGGCAGGCGCCATGGCAGAGTGAAGAAACACACACGTTGGAAGCTCTAATCCCTAGTCTGCAATTTACTGCCTTTTCTGATGCTCAGAGAGATGAAATGACTTTGAAATTAAGAGTGAGAAAAATTATGACATTTTGTTTTTATGATCTGATTCATCAGGTAGAGCCGTGCTTCCTGTTACAGAGCATTTTAGACACGATCTTCAGAGGTCTGTTACTATCATTCCCTATTATTGACCTTGATACCAATTAATTAATGACATACACTAAGATTTATAGGAAAACCTAACATTCAGGTATCCTGGTAGCACAAAGAAAACATCAGAATCGGTTAAAGCTGGAAGAGTTTATAAGTGATTTATCACTCTTTCCTAGTAGATGGTAACGATTAAAGGTTGATTATATGGTAGATTTCAAACCCTAAGGATTAAGCTTGTCAATGGAACAAACACATATTAAGTCAAAATATAGATGTTTTGCTAAGATTGTTTAATACTCAGTTATTTTCCTTTTTTATGCTGTGTGGTTTCATGTCACATTATAAATCTCTAAATGCTGTTTTGTTGTCGTATAGTATGTTAGTAAGAATCTGGCATTTGAAATGTGTGGCTATTGTGAATCAAATGTCTAGGGAAAGGAGGAAAGAAACTGTTGCTATCATTATATGTCTAATAGTTAACAAATAGAAATTATGTATATTACAGACACAAGAGACTTTGGAGAGAAGGTTCTATTGAAACCATTGTATCCAGTAACTTAAATGCTAATACTGGCATATATCCAGGAATTAAGGTCAATGAAGTGCAATTGTTTCATCTTGCAAAATCGTTTTTCCACCAAGAAATCTTGGCAGCCATGTTGATGACTTCTCATGAGAGAGTCAGATGGGACTGTAAAGAGACCCGAAATCTACTTTTTAAACTAACTTTCTAATTCCTCATTTTTTTAAAATGTCAAAGAGGAGCTAGGCGTAGGGATCCAGCACCCTGGTTATTCCTCTGGTTTTCCAATCACGAGTCTAGATACTCTTACCTGCTCAGATGTTATAATTTGTAGTGATGGCATAAGTGGATGTAAAAGAAGTGAAAATTGGATATGATCTAGATGGCAGATTATGGGCTTAGTTTCAAAGGCCATTTTTACCTGGAGAAGAAATAAGAAGCGTGAACAGGCATTTTCCAGTGATCAGTGGTTTATCTGTTCCTTGTGTTCCACCTTGACTTCACAGTGCAGTCTCCGGACCCTCTCAAACCTCTCCTGCCTATGTCAGCACTCATTTTTTCCCTCCTAAGAGATCAAAGCTTTTATGGGCATTATTTATTGTAGCCTCGCAATTCTAAGGAGCTAAGGAGAGGCTATGTGGCTCCATCTTGACTTTTAAAGCCAAGTAAAGGACAGATAAATCTCTTCTCTGAGGTTACAAAGTAAGGCCTTGCTAGAGGCAGAAATAGCCTCCTTAGTCAGAAGCATAACCTAATTCTGGCCTTGTGTCGCAGATGCAGTAGATTGTTTGGCCTTTCTCTAAACAGGCCTTGACGCTTAGAGTGTGTGGAAAGTATGCGCTTCCGTCAAAGAGTTTTGCTTGTTTGGTTTTTCTTTGCCTGTTAAAGTAATGACCAGAGGACTGAAGAAAATAGAAAGAACATCCAAGCCTTATTTCAGCCTCTGCACTCGGTACATGTGAGCTTTGGACAGAGAGTGCCTTTATTTCCTTGGGATTACTTTTCTGTCTTTATGCTGGACTTAGAATTTTTCTTCATGGCCTTCGATATTCAGAAATTTGGGGGACATTATTTTTTATTAAAACTTTATGTGTAAAAATTAGACTTTTGAAATAATGTATATTTCAATACCAAACCACCCTGAAAGAGGATTTGGGGAGATTACTGCAAAATTCTGTACTTTTAAAATGTAGGTTTAGTGCCTTTTTTACTTTTTTTAACCTAAAAGTCATTGCAAAATGGATTCTATTTTAAAATCGCCTTAATTTAGCAATTTATATTGCTATGCATTAACATTTTTAATAAACCAAATTATTTGCTTTATGAAAAATATTTGGTTAAAATGACTTTCACCTGTATTTTTCATTTGAGTGCTTATCCCTCAGCAGCTATTTAATTTATGATTTCAATTGTTTTACTTCATTTTTTTTATTTTGAGAATCCATAATGCTTATTTGGAATTTTAATACAAGACAGGAATTGTTTTTCTTCTTTCCTTTTCTTTAAGGGCTAGTTCTCAAATTAGCCTGCATGCCTAAACCTGTGTTATAGTTCAGAAACAACAGTGGAGTCTTTTGCATATAATCTTTTTGTAAATCCAGGTTAGCACCACTGTTCCCCTGATCTCTTCAACATTATAAACTTTGTAAACTCTCCCATGGGCCTCCAGCACCCCCAGCTTGTGAACGAATCTCACTATATTTATCCCTATTGTGTACGTCCACATGTTTGTTCTGCAGTGTGATAACACTTGACAGTTATAAGTTTTTCCATATGCTCCATCTTGTAGAGATAAACAGTGTGTGCGCTATACATTTCCCTCAGCTTTGAAGACTTGCTTTGGACATAAACAGTTCCATAGGATATTCCAGTTGGTTTGGAAAGTCATTCATGCAAGCAGATTCTCCATGAAAGGGAAGGTAGTGGATTTTCACCCTTTTAATAGTAACTGGTTAATTGAACTTTTTAAAGGGATTGAGAGCAACTTAACTGCTTTTAGTTTTTCAAAGATTTACCAGGGCAGTACAGACCTGTGTTTGAAAGTCTCTAAAAGTGCTACTTAATATTATAAGTGACCATTTTGTGGAATAAATTCTTTCATTCTCTCAGTGGTTTACTTTTGCTAGAGGGATTAGTGAAATAGCTTTGGATTTCCTCATAATTTCCCTTTTATATTTTACAAATTAAAACGGCATTGAAATGTAATGATGACATCTAAAGCATTTATATCGTGGTGCTTGTTTGTCTATAGGAAGAATCTTTATGATTCATTATAAGAGTTATTCCTTTTTAAAAATTTTATTGATTGATATTTAGAGATACAGAAAGGAAAGGAGAGAGAGAGAGAGAGAGAGAGAGAGAGAGAGAGAGAGAGAAATAGACATATCAATTTGTTATTCCACTTATTTATGCATTCATTGGATGCTCCTTGTATGTGCCCTGACTGGAGGTTAAACCCGCAACCTTCTCATATCTAGAAGATGCCAACTGAGCTACTCAGGCCAGGGCCTAAGCAGCTATTTCTTTTATTTTTAGTTCTCTTTCTGACCAGTTTTATTTGTGAAAATTGATATAGATATCTTTATTCTTAGTTTGATGTCACTTTTTACCCAAGCAAATATCTATTGCCTGCATTTCTTTCCCCCAAGATGCCATGCTGCTTTTATTAGTTGATTTCCTAAAGGCTTTGTTGAGTAGATGTTCATAAGTTTTCTATTGTTAACTACACACTTGGATGCATATAAAATGCATATTACAATATCTGAGGTTTTTTGCTGTTGCTGTTGTCTCTTTAGCACATAAAGTTTGCTGCATTTCTCCAAGAGATTTTCACATTAGAAAACTCAAGTAATATACAAGGCTGGCGGTGTTAGCAACAATATGTGAGATGTGTGTGTGGCCAGTGGTGTGCTGGAGCCAGCCCCCACAAGCTCCCAAGAACTAACCATTCAATTTTCAGAAATTTTGTGAGACGGTTATATTAAAGATTAAACTATATGCAATTATAATTAAATAAAAATCACGCAAAACTCATCACTTCATAATTATTTTTGCTATGTTTTATTGTTATCTCTGCTCTGGAAATAATTTGTGTGTATTGTATCTGTGTTTGCAATACTATGTAATGATGAATAGTATTGCACATCTCTTCCAGCTCTGTGTTCACTATTGCTTGCTGGTAACTTGAAAGCAGTCATAGAAGTATTAACACCATGGAAATTGGCAAATGCAGCAAATCAAGGCTTGATTTATTGTTTTGTTAATTGTCTAGACTTAAGAAAGTGATGGAAAAAATGTCTATAATGCAGATTTAAAGGAGTGTGTCACGTGTATAGCCATTATGAATTGCACACACACACAAACCTTGAGAACATTTTCTTCCAGCATTTGAACCTGTTATGGTGTTTCACATCGTGGATGAATGAATGTGTGAAGTTCTGACATGTATCTATGTTCACTTCTTTTGCTCACTAACTTGAACAAAACCAACTAACTACAGCAGAATTGTTCCAAGTATACCAGACATCGGATGCTAAATACATCAGTAAGCCTTTTATGGTTCTCTTTTGAAAACCATGCTACTCACAAACATGCTGCCCCTTTTCCAACTCATACGACTTCAGACTTCCTCTCTTTGCTCTATAGGTTGTTGTTAAAGGGTATGACAAATTCGTTTGTAAAGCAATCAGTCACTCACATCCATTCCTTTGACCACAAATTACGTTAGGGTGGTTTTACAAAATGTTGGTGGGAAAAGAGAAACATCATAATACTGGATTTATGAAATCATAGCTGTCCTTCCTTGGAGGCATAATTCTATTAGCCCACTGTTGGGAAGTAGTTTATATTGGTTAATTTGTGTATTAAAAGGGGAAATGGCTTTATTCTGTGGAATTTTTTTTTAGCATTATGGATAGTTTGATGATCTGTGGTTGTATAGTTATGCAATATGCAGAAGTATGGGTAAGAATATAATTTGGTTAATGTGTGGTCAGTTGGAAATACATTCAGAACTCTCTTACATACCTGTTCCTTATAATGGGCTAATCTGGTCAAGCTCCTGCCTTTAGAAATTTAGTAATCTTATGTTAATTGATGTTTCTCAAAGTTTAGTCAGTTGAGTATCACCTCCATCATTTTTGTCATATCCATGTACCTCTTGTACCTTTATTTAGTAACTAGAGGCCTGGTACATGAAATTCGTGCACTGGGGGCGGGGGGGCCTGAGTTTAAGGAAATTAGGCCCATGGGGAGCAGGCCTAAACCATCAGTCGGACATCCTTAATGCTGCCACGGAGGCAGGAGAGGCTCCTGCCACTGCGGCTGCGCTCACTAGCCGTGAGCCCGGTTTCTGGCTGAGCAGCGCTCCCCCTATGGGAGTGCACTGACCACCCGGGGGCAGCTCCTGTGTTGAGCATCTGCCCCTGGGTGGTCAGTGCGCATCATAGCAAGCAGTTGAGCTGCCTTAGCATATCATTGGCATACTACGCTTTGATTGGTTGAATGGCCAACTGGACGACCAGACACTTAGCATATTAGGCTTTTATTATATAACATTTTTAAAATTGACTTTTTCTTTTAACCGTAGCTTTATGTTAAGTGATAACACACATGAAACCTTGAGTTTAAGGTAATGGTTACTTTTTTCCTAATACCAATTAAAATATTGCTTAAGGATTATAAAGTTTAGAAGTTTGTTCTTGTACCACCAATGGAATGTGTACCACACTGAGGGCAGTATTGTGCAGGTGATGGTAATAACTAGGTATTAGGCTAACTAGTTGTATTTCTCATGTCAACCTTATGAGGTAGGCATTACTACGTCCATTTAATAAATGAGGAAACTGAGAAGTTAGAGCAGGTAAGTTACTTGCTCAGGGTCATGAGACAAGCCAGAATTTACCTGACCAAGATTCGTGCTAACCCTTGCTACTCAAACTATAATGTTTGGAGTGGCAGTCTTAGCATCACCTGGGAGTTTGTTGGAAGTGTAAAAACTCTGGCTTTACTCCAGATCTGATTAATCAGAATCTGCATTTTAACAGGATTCCCAGGTGATTCTCATGCACAGTAAAGTTTGAGAAGCTTTGATCTAGACCCCATAGCCGTCAGCCTCCCAGAAGAGAAGGTGGATGACTTGGCCATTGGTTTGGCTGGGCTCCTTGTCTCTGCAGTGTAATTTCCTACATGCCTTGCTACTCTGAGCCACAACTATTTTAAATTTGGTGTTGATGGGAAGGTGATAATGTTCTCAATCATTTTGATTATTTTTCTCTCTTAAAGTTATCTTTTGTCTGCTTTCCTTAATTGGTGTAACAAGATTAAGTTGAGAGGTCGTCATTTCTACTCTTTTCTCTCTTTGTTTCCTTTCCCAGCATACACAGATCAATTTCTTGCCCTTTGCAGTGGCCTTGTGCTGCTCCTTCTCATTCTCCTTCTCCTCCTTCTCCTTCTCCTCCTTCTCCTTCTCCTTCTCCTTCTCCTTCTCCTTCTCCTTCTCCTTCTCCTTCTCCTTCTCCTTCTCCTTCTCCTTCTCCTTCTCCTTCTCCTTCTCCTTCCCCTTCCCCTTCCCCTTCCCCTTCTCCTTCCCCTTCCCCTTCCCCTTCCCCTTCCCCTCTTCTTCTTCCTCTTCCTTCCCCTTCTTCTTCTTCCTTCCCCTTCTTCTTCTTCCTCCCCCCCCCCCCCCCCGCCAACCTACATAGGCCCTGAGAAATGTCAGTAGAGCTACAACTAATTTTCAATTATTCTTGGATGGTTTTAATGGTATGTATACCATCCTGACTCTTGGCTTCTTAACTTCTTGCTCCTGCTCTCTGCCACTCAGATATTTTGCTGCTTGCTTTCTTTTTACGAAGGTGTGCCTTGGCAGTCCTAAGGCCTCGGTTTCCATTCTACCGTGGGTCTCACTCTTGCTGTTCCACAGTTGTAAGTTTCATACTGGCAGAGCTCAGGAGATCCCATAAAGACAATTTTCTGGAAATGGTCAAAGTGTTGGGAATTTGATGGTTGGATCTGGGAATATCAGGATTGGCAGTGACTGGCGAGTGTAGCTGGCTGTAAGTTCTGAAGTATTCCAGTGTGTCATCAGTATTTCATCAGTGTATTGTCTTTGTGGTTTCTTCATAGAGTTTCCCTGTGAATCCTATGCCTGGAGCAGGGTTTCTAGACACCTCGCCCAGTTTGTACATTTACGGCCCTCTTTCTTAGTATTTATATAGTTGTTTATTCCATCTCAAAATGACTAGTTACTTGAGATGAATAGAAGTTGGACCTATTCATGAGGCCAGAGCTTGCCTTCCTGCTCACTGGCGGCTCCACACAGGTTATAATAGTATTTTATTTTCTTAACTTTGAATAGTGTTAAAGAAAAGTTGACTCATTTGAATTATACGAGGTACTGAAAGAAAACTACATTATTCATTATATTTTCTAAAGTGATAAACAAAGAGAAATAGTTGCTTCTTACCACAGTAATTCCAGACTCTGAAAGATTTATCAGCCAACTGTAGACACACCTATCCCAACCCAGATTTTTTTAATACGTCTTCAGCTTTGCAATCATTTAGAACTAAGGGTCTTTCCTTCTTTCTGCCACATTTTTTTTGTACACACCCTTCTCCCCTCCCTTTTGCCTTACTTTTGTTTCTTTGAGAAAAGGAGAGTCCCTCTTAGCGTGTAGAATAAACATTTCTTTGTGAAGTGTGACTTATTTATGCTCCAGGGGTTGTCAGTGTCTACACAATAGAGAAGGTGATGGAGGCTCCTAGACATGCCAAGTCAGCACTCTGTGCGTGTTAAAGCCAGAGAGCACGTTAAGCAGGCTGAAAAAATTTTTAACAAGTCAGAACGTTTTACCATTTCCATATTTATCAAGCTTGTCAGGGGATGGGATCACAAAGCCTTCCAGGGATTAACTGCCTTGAGGGCGTGAACTGTTTTATTAAGATGGAGGAACCCAAGTTCTCAACACCCCATGATTTGCTCTAATAACCACAGGAGTTAGAATGTAGGTGATCTTTGCTGAATGAAAGGTAATCCTGGGGCTAAAACACTCTTTGAATGGGGGGAAAAAAAGAGTCTTCTCTCAACAGATGAACTGTATGTGAATCTACTTGACAGAGCTTTGGAGTTTAAAGTTTATTTACTAGAGCTTCAGCTTGATTAATTCTTTCGTTGGTGGTTCTTGACCTTTGACATTCAAGGACTTAGAAGATGAAGCCTAAGTAGGTGTTCAGAAACACACTTTCTCAAAGAGGGGTGGCCAGTGGCTTTTTGGAGCTTGGCAAAGCCTCCTACAGTCATTATTTGTTTTCAAATGTTTGGGGTTTGGCAGATACTAATATGCATTTTGCCAAGCACTTTCCTTTGAATTTTAGTACAGGATTATCTTGGATGGAATTTAATTGCTTTATTGGTGATTCATTTGCGTTATATCGATCAGAGTGCTGTTTTGCAAAAGGTATTTGATGACAGAAATATTAGGAACTTTACAAACAGTGTTTTAGTACCAACTTTTTCTTAGATGGGGATCAAATTGGAATTCAAGCCCCAAATAGTTTCAGTAAGATCTGGAACTTGGAATCTTTAAGTAGTGCTTTCCAAATTTGTCTGTATCACTTTTTCCACAAAAGCAAACCAGACTCTACTTCTCTGGCTTGGTCTGCAAATCTTTAGAAAAGTTGCAGAGCTGATCTGCAACCCTGGACCAACACTTAAATGGAAAATTAATGTTAAAAAAATGTTTTCAATAAGCAGTAAGAGAGCAACCCTCAAATAAGTTGGAATTGGAACAACAACCCTGGGAGACTAAGCATAGGGTAGATTTTTGGTTTTAAAGCCAAATTACCAGGGATGACAAAACCCCTGAGAGGACTAAAGTTATATAAGGTGCCACGGAGTAGCTTTTCCATTACAGTTTGTAGGAAAGGTTGTAAAAGAAGGTAGCATGCTGAGACTTTACAAATGAGGACTAAGCCATAAACGTTTTAAAGAACCGGGAAAGGACCAGACTACGTATGGCACTGAACTTCTTATTGCCCAGCAGGTCACAATGAAGCATGATGATAAAAACAGGTTTCTGACTGTCCGGCAGCTTCCTATCTTTTGTAACAGGCCCAGAAAAACATTGCCAGCAACTTGAATGACTACTCACCATGTTTTCGAGAAAACAGTGCAGATAAGCATCCAGCAGGAGAAGGAAGAAGCATGGAAACAAATTGACTTGGATGTTTCACGTTCAAATTATTTTGAAGCCAACTGGTAGGAAGTGTTGGGAAATTCTAGTTCTGAATTGTGCAAGCCAGTGTAAGGAAAAGGACACAGTGATGCAGGCTCGTATTTGCTTCAAATAGTGGAGTACAGGAGGTTATAGGCATATCATCGGGCTAGTGTTCAGGGTTTTCTCTTCTCCCTTAATACACATGTTCTGTAAACTGTTTACAATGTCACAGAAGCAAGGCCGTCTGTTTTGAGTGCGTGTCTTTATCCTGGCATTGGTGTAGTTGGTGAGAGTATTAGGTGGTCCGCCGAGGTCCACACTGGTGTAGCTCTAAAATGTTTCATTTGGGCCAACTTTCCATGTATTTCTTTAAGTAATTCTAAGTGTTCCTCACAGTGTAAGAAAGAATTTATGCTTTTTTTTCTTAAGCTTTGGTCCTGGTTACTTTAAAACAGACAAGTTATTAGTAAAGATAACATTTTCTTTCTTATTTTTCTTCATTCTCATTCTCTACCCTTCTTTTCGTGTCCCTCCCTCCTTCCCTTTCTCCCTGGTTATACTCTAATTAGTAAGTGTTTATGATGACCAGTGGGAACATGGTGACATTTTACTCTTTGCCCCACTGGGGTCTGTTCTAGCAGGCAGGATTTGTGTGAAGTAGGGAGGAAAAGATGGATCCCATGAGTCTGATGCTATTACTTGTTAGAAAATTGAAATGATTTGTCACATTGTTGAGAGCCTACCTTAGGTTTGGGTAACAGAGAATATACGGAAACATTTTAAGGGCAGCTCTTGTTTTATACTTCTTATCTCCCACAGTGCCTTTTAAATAGAAGCTGAATTTTAAAAATTATTACTGATTAATTCAGTTGATATTTTAATTTGAGGGAAGATTACTTAATTCTGTATTGTAATATGTTCAGGAGTGGTGAACAATTTTCTGCCCCAAATCCATTTATCTTACATGAAACAAAAACCAATGAGGATCATATAATGGAAAAATAACTTAATTTAGTTTTTATAAGTTGCTTTTTTTAAGAGAGAGAAGCATAAAATATTCTGTACATCTGCATTTGAAATTAAAATCAAGGAGCAAAGCATTCTCATGAGTAAGTATATCCTATATAATAAAAGCGTAGTATGCAAATTGTCCCCTCGACTGGAAGGTCCTCGGGAGTTGGACCAGGGGGTGGGGCTGACCGGGGGAAGGGAGGGAGTACCTGGCTGGCAGCTGGCAGCCACTAGGGACCCTACCAGTGCACGAATTTTGTGCACTGGGCCTCTAGTGAAACAATAATGTTCTGTATTTATTGCTGTTCTACAGTCAGTATTGGTGACTGGGGGACAATATGTGATAGGAGAAAAGAGTGTCTTATCTCAGGTTGTTATACAAAACCCCTTAGACTGGATGGCTTAAACAACATATCTTTATTTCTCCTATTTCTGGAGACTGGGAATTCCAAGATCATGGTGCCTACAGATTCAGGTCTTGGGGAGGGCTCTCTTCCCTGGCTGCAGACAGCTACCTTCTTGCTCTGTACTCACATGGCCTTTCTTTGTGCATGTGTATGGAGAGAGAGAGCAGGATCTCTGTGTTCCTCTTCTTATAAGGGCACCCTACCTTCATCACCTAATCTAAACCCAATTACCTTTAAAAGGCCCCGCCTTCAAATACCATCACATTGGGAGTTTGGACTTCAATATAGGAATTGGGATGGGGGCACGTTCAGCCTACACCAGAGAGCAAGCTATGTCAGCCCTCATGGATGATTACTTAAACTGCTTAAAAAGAAAAGCCTTGCGGTTTTCTTAAGGGTTTTACATTATTATGTTTAAAAAATATAAGTATTTTAATTTTACTTCAAATCTGGAAGTGGAGGCCTTCCTCAAATTTTCTCAGTTTTTCTTTTTTTAGATTTAGCAGCAGCAGCATAAGAAGCCCTGGCTTCCTCCTATGGCAATTGCAGAGTACCATATCTCATGTGGAGAAAAGGTTCTGTGGAATAGCTTGTTTACCTTGTAGCCTTTGGGAACTTCTAAAAAAACAACAACAAAAAAACAAAACTTTTAAAGGCATCTACAAACTTTGTGATTTTCAGGATAAAATGGGATTGTTGACACTTCTCTACAAATCAGAATTATGCTTTGCTCCAGCTCATTGGATGAAAGATCTTCCATTCTAGTATAGTGTTTATAATATGTGTATGTTTTTCAAAGTTTAAAAAAATAGGATAATAGGAATCTGGGGATTTTTTTTATTCTAACATTTCTTATATTTCTGCCACATAAAGAGGCCATGTCACATCATATACTCACTATTGGAGACTTTTATTAAAATATGTCATGTTCCTACATAAATAAGATTTCTACTTAGAAGTAAGCTTCTTTAGAATTAATTTTTGTTCATTCAAAACTTTATTCTTTGAGATCAGAAAGCAAAAGAAAGAATAGTAGGTAAACAACTTTCAAAGAAGTAAAAGGAACAGTGGAAGGAAAATAAAGTTATGAGAAGAGGTTGGTCTTGCCATTAAGGGAGTCAAGATGTCCGGCAGCAGGAGAAGACAAAATTCTACCAGTCTCTGCTTGCCAAGAGCAGTAAATTCCTCTCATGGCTCCTTTTCTGTGCAAACTCCTGTCACTATTAGATATTTTCACAGTATGATTATAAAAGTGCGTAGAACTTGAAAAGAATGAGTAAAATAAAGAAGAAACAGCAACCAACCATTGAACATTACCACCTAGAGATAATGACTGTTTTTTTATAGTTGCACAACTTCATTAATATAATTTATTTATTCACCTTTCAACTTTATTAAACTGTAATTGACATATAACATTGTGCAAGTTAAGATGTACAGTGTAATTATTTGATACTAGAGGCCCGGTGCACGAAATTTGTGCACTGGTAGGGTCCCTAGGCCTGGCCAGCGATCACGGCCAATCTGGGCCTTCTGGCTGCCAGCTGCTGGCCCTGGCCTCCCTTCCCCAGCTGCTGGCTGCTGGCTGGGGCCTTCCTTCATTCCGCACCGCCCCCTGGTGGTCAGTGCACATCATAGCGAGCCATCGAACTCCTGGTCTCCCTGTTGAACTCCCAATTTGCATATTAGGCTTTTATATATATGTATGTGTTGAGAAATGATGACTAGAATAAGTTGTTAACACATGCATCACCTCACATAGTTATAAGTTCTTTTTCAAGATTTATTTTTAAGATCTATTTTCTTAGCAACTTTCAAATATACACTATATTATTGTTAACTATAGTCACTGTGCTATGTATTAGATCCCTAGAAATTATTCATCTTAAAACTGGAAGTTGGTATCCTTTAATTTCCTTCACACCCCTATCCCCAAGCCCCTGGCAACCACCAACTAGCTCTCTGTTTCTAGGAAAACATTTTAAAATGTATTTTTAGTACTTTTTAGTGTTGATAATATTACAGATAGCTCCCATTTCTCCCCCACTTAACCCCTCTCTTCCCATCCCTCATTCATCCCCCCATGTCTTCATTAGGAATTTTTTTTTTTTTTAGATTCCACATATAAGTGAGTTCATACTTTGTCTGCCTGACTTATTTTACTTATTAACATAATGTCCTCAAAGTCCAACATTTTGTCACAAATGGTAGGATTTTGAGATATATATATCTCAATACCACATTTTCTTATCCATTGATGGACACTTAGGTTTTTTCCATGTCTTGGCTGTTGTACACAATGTGGCAGGGAACATGGCATGCAGTTATATATTTGAGATAATGATTTCATCCTTTGGACATATACCCAGCAGTAGAATTGCTGAATTATATGGTAGTTCTATTTTTTTTTTTTTTGAGGACCCTCAATACTGTTTTCATAGTGGCTGTATCAATTTACAAACTCACCATTGTATACAGGGTTCCTTGTTTTCCACATTCTTGCCTGTACTTGTTATCTCTTGTCCTTTTGATAAGAGCCATTTTAACAGGTGTGAGGTGATATCTCATTATAGTTTTGATTTGCGTTTCTTTCCCTGATGACTAATGATGTTGAGCATATTTCCTGTTGCCCATGTGTATGTCTTCTTTGTAAAATGTCTATTTAGGTCCTTGGCTCACTTTTAATTGGACTATTTTTTTTCTATTGAGTTGTATGAGTTCATTATAGATTTTGGATATTAGCCCCTTATATGATATGTGATTTGCAAATATTTTCTCCCATTCGGTAGGTTTTTATTTATTTATTTATTTGCTGTGGACTCTTTTTAGCGTATTTCTTTCTGATCTTTTCCCATGTAATTTAATATAATTGAAATCAAGCTGAATAAAGCTATTTTGGGCTGCTTTGTTTTTGTTGACCACTTTTTTGTGTTTTCATTCTGAGTAATTACAGTGTGCCAGACACTGTGTTGAGCATCTTATAATGCTCTCCTCTTATCAACACTATGAGGATAGGTATTATTATGCCTTTAGCTTGTGTATCAGGGAAGGTCTGTAAATAAGTTGGCTTCTTTAAGTAGGCCTCACTGTCTGAAGAGAATGTAGACAAAAGGAAAGAAAGCTAGACATTTTTCATGTATGCTTTCTCTTTCTCTCTGAGGTTTTATTTTGGAGGGAAGGAAAAGGAACCTGACTTATTTAAATTTTTTAAATTGATTTGAGAGAGAGAGAGAGAGAGAGAGAGAGAGGAAGCAGAGAGAGAGAGAGAGAGAGAGAGAGAGAGAGAAGATATCAATTTGTTGATCCACTTATTTATGCATTCATTGGTTGCTTCTTGAATATGCCCTAACCGGAGATTGAACCAGCAACCTTGGCGTATCAGGACTCTAACCAGCTGAGCTACCTGGCCAGGGTGGGACCTGCCCTCTCTTTAAAAAATAAGATATTTTTAACTGAAACCATATCTGCTTCTGTCAACAAGTTGTAAATTGTGAAGATGTCTTATCAGAAGAAATGCTGCTTTGAATTTGATAAGGGCATATTTATTGAGTGTTCACTTCTCCAATGCCGAGATGAAGTATACAATGGAGCAACTGTGAATTTTACAATATTTAGATAGCTATATAGTGAGTAATCAAAACATTCCTTACACATTTAATAGGTTAAGATCAGCCTATGTAGAGCTTACATAATAAACTGAATCAAGGACTCAGTAACACGGACACTTTGTTAGCTGTCAGAGATGCTACACAGACCCTGGGCCAGGCCAGCAATTCCCTGTAAAGTTCCAGGACACGTCAGAGTGCATAGAGACTGACTGATACTTACCTCAGAAAACCTATCCAACAAAGTGCCCCTGCTCCTCCACCAACACCCAAGGCCTCTCCATCTTTCCTTCTCAGAGTCACTTCTTGCCCTAGCCTTCCTAATAAATTGGTCCATACTCCCAAGGTTCCAAAATAAACTTCAAGAGCCCATTTTTTCATACATAACTCAACCTTGCAGAATCATTCATGAGAAAATACCCCCCCTCCCCAAACTACATCTAAAGATCTAAAATAAAAGCAATCCTCCAGCTTCCCAATTCTGAAAGGACTATTCTATTAGAAAACTAATCAGTATTTAAATGGCAGCACCCACAGCTCAATTAAACATGAAGGTAAATAAACATTCTTTCCAACTGAATGGGCAGTAGAATTGCTGACGTGAATCCCTTTTTCTATGGATGATCAAGTTTAGGTAGGTAAAATATAAATATGGTTACCTGTACTAGTAAAACTAATGGGTGCTAAGACACAGAACAAAAAGAGGCAGAAAAGGCACAGTTTGTGTCCATATGACAGGGAGGCATGGAAGTGAGAGATAAAAGGAAGACACTAAGACAGAAAAGGGAATAAGGGTAGAAAAGGAATGCCTAGGCAAAACTTTGACAAGAATAAGGTGTCTTTGTGGTTATCCAGTTTCCCCAACACCTTTTATTCAAGAGACTGTTCTTTTCCCATTGTATATTCTTGGTTCCTTTGTTGTAAATTAATTGACTATATGCACGGGTTAATTTCTGAGTTCTCTATTCTGTTCCACTGACCTATGTGTCTGTTTTTATGCCAATATCACACTGTTTTGATTACTATAGCTTTGTAATATTGAAATTAAAAATCATGATGCCTCCAACTTTATTTTTTCTCAAGATTGCTTTGGCTATTTGGGACCTTTTGTTATTACACACAAATTTTAGGATTATGTGTTCTATTTCTGTAAGAAATGTGTTTGGAATTTTTATAGGGATTGCATTGAATCTGTAGCTTGCTTTGGGTGGTATGGGATTTTTTAATGATATGAATTCCAATCCATGAGGACAGAATATCTTTCCATTTATTTGTGTCATTTTCAACTTCTTTCATAAGTGTCTTATAGTTTTTAGTGTACAGGCCTTTCACCTGCTAGGTTAAATTTATTCCTAGGGTACGGCTGGCATGGCTCAATGGTTGAGCATTGACCTAAAAACCAGGAGGTCTTGGTTCGATTCCTGGTCAGGGCACATTCCTGTGTTGCAGGCTGGATCCCCAGTATGGGATATATGGGAAGCAGCTAATCAATGATTCTTCCTCATCATTGATGTTTCTATCTCTCCCTCTCCCTTCCTCTCTGAAATCAATAAAAATATATTTTAAAATTTTATTCCTAGGTATTTTATTATTTTTGATGCAATTATAAGTGGAATTGTGTTCTTCATTTCTCTTCCCATAATTCATTAATAGTATAATAGAAACACAACTAATTTTTGTATATAGATTTTGTATACTGCAAGTTTACTAAATTTGCTGATTCGTTCTGACAGTTTTTTTGGTGGAGTCTTTAGGTGTTTCTATAAATTAATGTGATGTCATCTTCAAATAGAGACAGTTTACACATTCCTTTCTGATGTGAATGCCTTTTATTTCTTGCCTAATTGCTCTGGCTAGGACTTCCAATACTATGTTGAGTAAAAGTGGTGAGAGGGCATTTTTGTCTTGTTCCTGAAAAGCTTTCAGTATGATATTAGCTATGGACTTGTCATATACGACCTTTATTGTGTTTGGGTACTTTCTCTATATCCACTTTGTTAAGAGTTTTTATCTGAATGGATGTTGAATTTTGACAAGGTTTTTTTCTGCATTTATTGAAATTGTCATATGATTCTTATCCTTAGTTTTGTTAATGTGGTGTATCATACTTATTGATTTGCAGATGTTGAACCATCCTTGCATTTCTGGAATAAATCTCACTTGATCATGCTGTATGATCCTTTTAATATATTGTTAAATTCAGTTTGCTAATATTTTGATGAGGATTTTTGCAGTTAGTTAATTAGGGACATTGGCCTGCAATTTTTTTTCTTGTAGTATTCTTGTCTTATGTTGGTATCAGGTTAATGCTGGCCTTGTAAGATGATTTTGAAAGTGCTTTCTCCTTAATATATCCATCAGGGATGAGTGAGTATTGATTTAGTTATGTATTTATGTACAGCATGATTATCCAAGAACTCTCATGGTATTTCTGATCTACAGATAAACAGTATTAGTTTATATCCTTTACTACCTACATTAAGAGAGAATAATTTTTATCATGAAAGGCAATAATTCTCCCCTAAAATTTGTTCTGAAAAGAGGTTAAAATGCCAACAAATTGGACAACCTAGAAGAAGTGGATAAATTCCTAGAAACAAATAAGGTCTAACCAAGACTGAATCATGAAGAAATGGAAAATCTAAACAGACCAATTGCTAGTAAGGAGATTGAATTTGTAATCAAAACCTCCCAATGAACACAGTCCAGGAGCAGATGGCTTCATTGGTGAATCTTATCATGTGAGATGGAGAGCAATCATGTGATAACAGCAGCAAAAGATCAATAATGCTAGACATAGAATTCTTATTGAACATTAAAAAATATAAGATCATATCGTATATCTTTATAAAATATAGGATAAACACACACACTCTCTGGATATTTATAATGCCTATTAGAATTGGGTTACAGTATTGTTATTTGCCAGTAGATGCCACTGTCTGATATGATATTCTCTTAACAATCAGAATGTTATATTTCTTACATTCCAGGACTCAAATACTTTTAGAAAGTTAGTTTTCTCCATAATCTATTTTATAGAATTGAAAGTCTATATTTCAAGTTTATGGAAAATGAAGGTTATTCCAATTATCTTAAATATTTAGTATGTACTTCTGCCTAAACTCTGATATGTTTGAGAAAGCAGAGAGTATCATAGTAGTATTTTTCCCTTCATTATTTTTTTTTTTTTTAATTTTTTTATTTTATTGATTTTTTACAGAGAGGAAGGGAGAGAGATAGAGAGCCAGAAACATCGATGAGAGAGAAACATCGATCAGCTGCCTCCTGCACATCTCCTACTGAGGATGTGCCCGCAACCCAGGTACATGCCATATTTAGTATGTACTTCTGCCTAAACTCTGATATGTTTGAGAAAGCAGAGAGTATCATAGTAGTATTTTTCCCTTCATTATTAGTTGTAGTATACAGGGTGAGGCAAAAGTAAGTTTACAGTTGTTTGTATGGAAAGTAATACAATAATTAATAAATAATACTACAAGAATAAACTCTGTTTCACATACTCAAAACTGTAAACCTACTTTTGCCCCACCCTGTATATTACTAACAGTGTAAATAAATAGTTTAAAATTAGAATGAGCCAGCCTATCTCAATGAAATCTAAACCTTTAGTTGATTTTTATTTTATTGCTGCTGCACCCATGTTATATGAATATTTAGTCACAATGCATTGAAAGTATGAAAGGTAAAAAACAAAAATTTCTTAAAGTGTGTATTTTTCTCACTGTATATGATATTAGACTACACCTATATCATCTATTTTAAAATGAATTTTACCCATTTCGATTTGTTTCCCAAAAGATTGCAACTCGTTCCCTCTCTCTCTCCATTCCCTTCCCCCTCTCCTTCTTCTTCCCCTTCCCTTCCCCCTCTCCCTCTCCTTCTCTCTGTCTCTCATGCATGTGCATGCACACACACACACACACACACACACACACACACACCTTCCCAAAAAATCAAGGACCATGTATTTTTCTCCTTTCTCCTTCACTTCTTTTACACCTGGCTAAAATTGTACTCTGTATGCATGGAGGTGTTACTTACATATTATCTGGTAGTTATTAAGTAGTTCACAAATTTCCTGAAGAACAGGTAGGAACGACAAAAGGGGATCTTCTAGGATAAACAACGATTAGAACAGTAAAATATGACATTGGGAAACTTGGTGTTCTTAATCATTACTTTTATAACCTGTAAATTTTTTCCATTTTGTTACATTTCTGCTTCATGCCTTGATTTTTCTTTTGCAAAATAAAGAGGGAAAGAGTTGCTTCCCATTTACTTCATAGATAATTTAAGGTTAAATAGGCTATTGTTTTTGCCCCCAGATGTATCAACTTAATCTTATTTGTATATTTTCTGTCCATACTTCTGATTCCATAATGCCCACTTGTGTATATATTTTCCATTCTTTATTTACATTCTTTTCCTTCTCTGGGATTTTTCAAAATCAAAGCATGTTAATCATATTCCATAATGCACTTGAGTATTCAAGATACTTTTCAAATATGGGCAAATGTTTGAGTAGCTGCATTTGTTCTTTGAGTGTCTGTCAAAACCCAGGCCCCAGACCTTTGAAGGGTATACCAAGGGGGTGGCCCCAACTTGAAGTGCAGATAGTTTCAAGGCGAGTGTTTCAGCCTTTTCTGAGAGCCTTTCTCTGGGCTACTCAGACATCTTCTGCTAGATGGTCATTTATGAAACAATGCTGTGCCTGAGGTTTGAGGTTTGAGTTTGATGGTCTCTTCAAGAGCATTAACTGAAAAGTCTAATTTCTCATCTGAAGGACAGATGTTTTCCCACAATCCTGAATATGTAAATGCCTGGTCTGTCTGATACCTATTGAAAAAAAGAATAGGTTAGTGGTCAATGTATGGTGTCACCATCAATTACTTATAAACTATGAACAGTTAAATTTCAACATAAGTAAAAAAATAAAGAGGGCATTGAAACTTACACATAAACTATTCTTTGATAGAATTTCACTGAAGGTCAGAGCCAAAGTAATGCCTTACCATTTATTAGGCTGTCCAAAAACTGGGCCGAATCTGATTTATGAAGTCCAGTGAAAGTAAGTACTTAGGTGAAGAGCCAATGTTCTTTAGCACTAACATGACCTGGAAATATTTATCTTGTTCTGGTAGCTTTTGAAGTCAGGAATTCACAGATATAAGTCTCTATCACTTTAATAGAGAATTCAAAAAATTTTGTCCTATAATGAGATGCTTTAAAAAGTGTGGTACCTGCTCTGGCTCACGTGGCTCACTCAAATGGTTGGGCATCATCCCATGTACCAAAAGGTTGCTGGTTAGATTCTTGGTCAGGGCACATGCCTGGTTTCAGGCTCCATCCCTGGTAGTGGGGCATACACATCAATGTTTCTTTCTTTCTCTCCATAAAAAAAAATCAATAAAAATATTTTTTAAAAATGTATGTAGGAAAGACAGTTAATAGGGGAAAAAAGCCATTAGAATGGTTATATATTGCATTGGCTTGATGGTTACTTGATTAAAATAGAAATGGAGAGTACTATATTTCTTATTCTCAATTGTCAAAAAATCAGTTTTTATTCATGCAAGAAGCACTTTGATTTAGGTTTTTTGTTTTCATCTTTCTTTTCTGAGAGAAATAGAATGAATTCACTTATTTATTTTTTATCTTAGGAATAGGAAGCATCAACAGGTACTACAGACAATAAAACATATTTACCAACTATGTTATGATTGGTTAAATAAGAGTAGAGAAGATTGAGAGAGGATGTGAGGGAGAAACAATCTTTTTGTTTTCCAAAGCCATTAAAAAACAAAGATAAGGCCAGGGAGGGTTGGGGGACAGGAGGGAGGGGAGTAAGAGATCAACCGAAGGACTTGTATGCATCCATATAACCATAACTAATGGACATAAGACACTGGGGGGTAAGGGAGGGCAGGGGCTTTTCAAGGGTGGGGGGGGGGGAGGAAAAAGGACACTTATGTAATACCCTTTGTAATACTTTTAGCGAAAAATAAAAAAAAATCATGAAAAAAAACACAAAAAAACAAAACAAAGATAAAACATCGTGTATGTGCATATACATGTTGGGGTATTTTGTTATTGTGTTTATTTTTGTCGTCAGTTCATAGAGAAGGAAAACCTTCAATAAAGAAATGAATAAATCATATTGGAAATATATATATATATATATATATATATATATATATATATATATATATAAATTTTATCTCCAGAGCTGGAATGTTAAGCCATTATTTAAATTTTATCTCATTTTTTTAAATTGGAGAAACCCATTAACTTTTACTCTAGCAAGTGGAATGTGTCATATTTCATTTTACAGAGGAAATAAATAGGTTTATTATCTTATTTTGACATCCTGGTGCAATTTGGAACTAGTGTTACTATGGTAGTGCCTTGTTTTTGTAACTGGAGGCTTGGGCATTTTTGACATTTAGGGCTGGATAATTCCTTTTTGTGGGGGATTGTTCTGTACATTGTAGGGTATTTGGCAGCGCCCCTGGCTTCTATCTTCTGGATGCCGATAGCAACACCCTCTGTGGGACAGAATCATTTCCAATTGAGAACCGCTACTGTAGACATACCTGCTAGTTCTACACAGCCAATTTAACGTGGATCCCACACAGTATTCACCAGTCTCCAGTATTCAAACACCTCCCTAGTGTTTGTGATCAGGAATGGCAAAGCAACACAAAGACACAAATTTGGAGGCATTGTTTTTTTCCTAAAAGCACTACTCAATTTTTAGTAAATTTTCCAAGAAACATTAAAGCTAACCCTGGGGCTCTGAATTAATTGGTTGATTGATCAACTGATAGATTCATTTATTCAGCAAAAATATATTGAGCCCCTGCTGTAGGCCAATCTCAATGTTGGTGAGTTGTGTGGTGCTGTGTGGCTCTTGTGGCTGCATGTAATGAATTGGCGGGTAGTGAGCCTGTAGGTAGACCAGTTAAAAGCTGTTGGGTGTAATATAAATAAAAAATTATGTTTCCCTGGATTTGGGTATTAAAGGGGGTGGTTTTTTTAGTTTTTTTTTAGGACCAAGGCCCGGGCCATGAATTTCGGGACCCCGGGGGGGGGGGGGGGGGGTGTCGTTCAGCCCAGCCTGCGCCCTCTCGCAGTCCGGGAGCCATCAGTCGGACATCCTTGACGCTGCTGCGGAGGGAGGAGAGGCTCCCGTCACCACTGCTGCGCTCACCATCTGTATGCCCGGCTTATGGCTGAGTGGCGCTCCCCCTGTGGGAGCACACTGACCACCAGGGAGCAGCTCCTGCATTGAGCATCTGCCCCCTAGTGGTCAGTGTGTGTCACAGCGACTGGTTGTTCAGCTGTCAGGCTGAAACCAGCTCTCCGACATCCCCCAAGGGGTTCTGGATTGTGAAAGGATACAGGCCAGGCCGAGGGACCCCACCAGTGCACGATTGGGGCCTGCAGGGGGAGGGACATAGGAGGTTGGCCAGCTGGGGAGGGACTGCAGGAGGGCTCCAGGGCGTGTCTGGCCCGTCTCGTTTAGTCCCGATCGGCAGGACCCCAGCAGCAAGCTAACCTACCTGTCGGAGCGTCTGCCTCCTGGTGGTCAGTGCACATCATAGCGAGAGGTTGAGCAGCCTTAGCATATCATTAGGATATTGCATTTTGATTGGTTGAATGGCTGACTGGACGACTGGACACTTAGCACATTAGGCTTTTATTATAGAATATTTAGGAGGTAAAAACATTAGAATTTGGTGATTCATTGGAGAAAGGGAGGAGTCAGAATAATTCCCAGGTTTCTGGCTTATTTAAAACGATAAAGAGTGGTGGCATTCATTAAGATGTGGAATAGAGTGGGAAGAATGTTTTTTTTTTTAGGTGTGGGGGGACAGATAATTATTTTAGCTTTGACACTTTTCAGTTGGAGATGCCTTGAGGACCTCCAAGAGGATGAGCTAGACAATGAACTTGGGAATTGCAGGAATCATGTCTGTTTTGTTCCTTGCTGAATCCTTCATTCTTTGGGTGGAGTCTACATTTCCAGCAATGAGACAGATTTAGATTTGGTATTCTTTGGAGTATAGCTAGTTGATAAATCAAGTAGCAGCTGAAATTGTCCAAAGA